>NC_059284.1:3104989-3112489 GCF_017591435.1 Portunus trituberculatus
GTTTAGTAAGCTTTAATTGGTGGACATTCATGCTAGGTTAGGTTAGGTTGTGCTAGGTGAAGTTAGGTTAGGTTAAGTTACGCTAGGATAGGATTAAGTTAGGTTAGGTTAGGTTAAGTTATGCTAGGTTAGGTTAAGTTACGCTAGGTTAGGTTAAGTTAGGTTAAGTTAGGTTAGGTTAGGTGGAATTACTGCAAGTGTTAACCATTATAAACTATACTGGTGCCATTTATCATACATGATCCACTTAAATTTGTCTTTTCTTTACTTATTACTAATCGACATTCATTCGGCTGTATAAGGAGACTGGCGAGAAAATGAGCCTTTTTTATTTATAAGATTTTTGCCCTTGGCCAGTCCTCCTCTCTTACATAAAAACAGAACCAATAAACACAGCGCCGCTAATCACCGCTGGGAGATTATTCCTGAACTAAAGCGAGTGTATTTTCCTGGACGCCATTGTCTCACCGCGCCGTGTCCACCTGTCCACCACCGAAAATAAAACGTGAGGAAAAAAAGAATGAAAAAGAATAGAAAGAATAATGAAATGAAAAATATAGTAAAAAGAATAAAAAAAAAAGATGAAAAATGAACAACAGAAAATCAAGAATCAAAATGTGTCAGTGTTTGTGAAAGATTCAAGTCAGGGGTGAACTTTCCCAGAGAGAGAGAGAGAGAGAGAGAGAGAGAGAGAGAGAGAGAGAGAGAGAGAGAGAGAGAGAGAGAGAGTTGGCGGTGATCTTGTGTTAGTGGTAGTGGCGGTGGGAGATAGGTGGGTGGTTATGCACACGCACACACACACACACACACACACACACACACACACACACACACACACACACACACACACACACACACACACACACACACACACACACACACACACACATCGAGAGGGCCGAGTTCGAGTCCCGGGAAGCGGCGAGGAAAATGGACAAGCCTCTTAATGTGTGCCCTGTTCACCTAGCAGTAAATAGGTACGGGATGTAACTCGAGGGGTTGGGGCCTCGCTTTCCCGGTGTGTGTTGTGTGTGATGTGGTCTCAGTCCTACCCGAAGATCGGTCTATGAGCTCTGAGCTCGCTCCGTAATGGGGAAGACTGGCTGGGTGACCAGCAGACGACCGAGGTGAATTACACACACAAGGGTTAGTCCAATACATCCATACAAACAATTGTAAATAGGAGAAAGGAAGAGAGAGCGACCTAAGTGATTACACACACACACACACACACACACACACACACACACACACACACACACACACACACACACACACACACACACACACTTTACCAAACAGATAGAAAAAAAAATTGGGAAAATCTCAAAATTATTAAGATATTCACGAGCACATAAGACAAATGGAACACGTGCAGTTTTCTCTCATAACTTGTTGCAATAATGAATAAGGAAATGATCAGGCGGAGCGCGAGAGATAAAAAAAATACGAAAGTTAGAAATTAAACGCAAAACAGACCAGCAGATAACGAAATAAGAAAGTAAGACGAGAGAGAGAAAAAGAGACAAGAAATGTATAAAAAGGAATAAAGAAACTGGAACGAAGATAAGTGGAAATATATATAAGAAAGAGATATTGAAGAAGAGTCAGGTAGGACAGGAAGAAGAAGGAAAAGAAAACGAAGAAAAGAAAAAAAAATGTCGTACTTTAAAAACAAGAAAAAGGAGAAACTGGAAAGAAGATCAAGCAAAAAGAAGAAGGAAAAAAAAAGAAAATACTGGAGGTGACTCATGCAGGACAGGAAGAAGAAAGAAAAAAAAAGGAATTAGAAAAAGAAGTTAGGTTAGGTTACAAAACGGTTAAAAAGTAGATGCATATTACATTGCCAAGTGTTTTTACTGTGTGCGTGTGTGTGTGTGTGTGTGTGTGTGTGTGTGTGTGTGTGTGTGTGTGTGTGTGTGTTAGCAAGTCTCAGCCACCCCCTCCCAATCCCTGCCACTAGCGTGTATAAACGACTAGCAGTGAAAGCCGGCGCTCCACCAACCCCAACCCAGCCCCCAACAGCCTCCACCAGCCCCGCCCGCCAATGAAAGCTGCAGTGTTATGCCCGCCGCGCCGCCCGAACCGCCGCCTCCCGCCCCCTCGCCTCGGTGAGTGAAAGTCCTCAACGGTAGACTTCCCTTGAGGTTATTCCAGCACCGTCGCCGTGTGTCACCGGGACGACTCGCCTCATTGCGGGGAGAAAAACCTGCCGCCGCTAATGGGAGCAACACACACACACACACACACACACACACACACACACACACACACACACACACACACACACACACACACTGAATGCACTCCTCAATGTAATATGGTTTTGCTTTTTAAGTATTTGTAACCTAACCTAACCTGACTTCACTTAATCTAACTGAACTTATTCTTATCTTTAGTGTTTTTATTTTTATCAGAGAGAGAGAGAGAGAGAGAGAGAGAGAGAGATTATCTATATATAAAGACGTTTCCACCATTCTCTCTCTCTCTCTCTCTCTCTCTCTCTCTCTCTCTCTCTCTCTCTCTCTCTCTCTCTCTCTCTCTCTGTCCATTCACCCATACCACTCTCCACATCTAATGCAAAACAACACAACACAACATAACACAACCAGACTTAACCTCACCTCACCTCACCTCACCTCACCTCACCCAACACAGCACAACAGACCACACCTTCACTTTTGGCAACGTGACTCGTGTATAGCTATTATAGTGAATAGACAGGTGTCGCTCTTAATGACTGATGGAGTAGTGAATGGTGAACGCACATCAACACACCTATACCTGTCTAACCTCGTGACATGTAGCGTGACTCTCTCTCTCTCTCTTTCTCTTTCTCTCTCTTACATTCACCATCATGCTGTCACGGTTTCACGCTCCCACGCTCTTCAGTCCTTTCGATTTGTGAGCGTATGAGGTTTGTGTTCTGATGTAAGTGTGTGTGTGTGTGTGTGTGTGTGTGTGTGTGGTGGTGGTGGTGGTGGTGATGGTGGTGGTTCATTTCCATGTCTGTATCTTGTCTTTCTCTTTCTTTCACCTCTTGTGTTTGGCATTTTCTTCTTTTTCTACACTATTTCAAACAACTTTCTTTTCAACCATTCTTTCGCTTCTCCTCCTCTTGTTTTTATTTCAATCTCCTTTCTTTTCTACACAACCTGAAGCTTTATCATTTTTTCCTTCTCGTCCTTCCAAAGTCAACCTCATAATCTTGTACTGTCTTAACCCCCACCTCCCGTCCTTCTCTCTCTCTCTCTCTCTCTCTCTTTCTTGTGTGTCTCTGGGTCGGCGTGGCGCGTCGTGGCAGGGCAGTGTGTCGCCTGTACCACGCACCGCTACTCTCTTGTCAGCTTTGTCATCTGAGGGCACACATCCTTCCAGACACCGGACCTTTCCACCTTCAAACTCTTCCTTCAGTACTCCTGCCTCAATATAGCAGTCTTCATTCAGCTCTCCTCTCTGCTTCTGTTTGCCGTCTTATAAGGTACACACTGATACAGGCTACTTATCTTCTAACTCTTCCTTCAGTCCCCCATGTATCCCTGTTGCTCTCCATCGTAAGCTTACTACTTGCTTATATATTTTATCTATAGGCACACGTTCTCTCTCTCTCTCTCTCTCTCTCTCTCTCTCTCTCTCTCTCTCTCTCTCTCTCTCTCTCTCAACACACATGCATTCACTCCTCCTCTCTTTCAACATAAATCGTAGGGTAAAGGAAAAGACGAGGAACACACACACACACACACACACACACACCCGGTAGCTCAGTGGTTAGAGCGCTGGCTTCACAAGCCTGAGGACCGGGATTCGATTCCCCGGCCGGGTGGAGATATTTGGGTGTGTCTCCTTTCACGTGTAGCCCCTGTTCACCTAGCAGTGAGTAGGTACGGGATATAAATCGAGGAGTTGTGACCTTGTTGTCCCGGTGTGTGGTGTGTGCCTGGTCTCAGGCCTATCCGGAGATCGGAAATAATGAGCTCTGAGCTCGTTCCGTAGGGTAACGTCTGGCTGTCTCGTCAGAGACTGCAGCAGATCAAACAGTGAAACACACACACACACACACACACACACACACACACACACACACACACACACACACACAAACACACGTCCATCATCGACATTCCTTGATCATCAGAATTGAGTTCACGAAAAATGGACGTGGAAGAAAGAGGAGGAGGAGGAGGAGGAGGAGGAGGAGGAGGAGGAGGAAGACCGTGAATTTTATCCTTATATAGTCTACCTTATCGTCATTTAGTGTAAGAGTGAACCTGTGTATTAGTGTTTTTTTCCTTTATGTTCCTTTGTGGTGGTGAACCTTTGCATGACGAGTGGTGGTTGGTGGGGAGAATGCCTTGCCTTTACATCCTCACCTATACAGCACAGTCTATCGTAACTCAACACATTATTGCAGGAAGGAGGCTGTACTTGCTCCTTCTTTGTGTTCTGTAGCGTTGGGGAGGCAGTGACAGGTGAGGGAAGGTTTTTTTTGGGGGGGAGTTTGCCTTGCCTTTCTATCTTTCCTATACAGTAACTCAAGACAGTATTGCAGAAATGAGGGTCTGCTTGCTCCTCCTTTGTGTTCCTTTGTGGTGGTGAGGCGGTGACAGGTGAGGGAAGGTGTGGGGGAGAGTTTGCCTTGCCTCTCTATCTTTCCTATACAATAACTCAACACAGTATTGCAGAAATGAGGGTCTGCTTGCTCCTCCTTTGTGTTCCTTTGTGGTGGTGAGGCGGTGACAGGTGAGGGAAGGTGTGCGTCGCCTCGGGGCTCGCCAGACTGACCGTACACAGCCACGGGGTAATTTTCTCAATGAAAGCTTTGCTCTGCTCCACTCAGCTTGACCGCCACTGTGCGCTGTCCGTCCACGCCGCCATTAACCTCGTAGGCTTAAGCTTGCAGACAGGACTTGGAAAATTGCCTTAAGTCAGCTTGTCAGGCAGCGAACAAAGCCTGACTCACCTACCCCAGTCCACCCCAGTCCACCGTAACCCATCTCAGTCCACCCCAGTCCACCACAGCCCATCCCAGTGCAGCCCAGTCCACTGTAGCCCATCCTAGTCCACCCCAGTCCACCGTAACCCATCCCAGTCCACCCCAGTCCACTGTAACCCATCCCAGTCCACCCCAGTCCATCTCAGTCCACCCCAACCCACCGCAGCCCATCCCAGTGCAGCCCAGTCCACTGTAGCCCTCCCAGTCCTTCCCCAGTGCACCCCAGTCTATCCCAGTCCACCCCAGTCTACCTCAGTCCACCCCAGTCCACCGTAGACCGTCCCAGTCCCTCCCCCAGGGCAGCCAGGGGGCCCACACGAGAGGAATGAACTAAATAGATTTATGTTAAGAGAAAAAAGAAGGAAGAGTACAAGACGGCATAAAAAGTTGCCTTGGTAACGAGACCTGTTCTGGGAGGCTGCCGTGCTAAGTCGATCACGCCGGGGAGATTGCCGCGAAAATGGAATTAAAGAGAATATTTTCCAGTTAAGAGAGGGAGGAGGAGCAGCCAGGAGTGGTAATTGACTCCCTTCAATAGTGAGACGCATTTTTACCATTATTTTTCGGATGTAATTAGACGATTTTATTCGCGTTAGGAAGGGTGTATGGAGGCCAGAAGATTAATGGCCTGAGTCTTCACTGTTTTAATCCTCACATAAGTTTCTGAAGCTGTATAAAATCACCAAATAGTAACAAGAATTCAAAATGAAAACGCGTTCTGGTACTGAAGGGTTTAAGGAGAATATTTTCCAGTAAGAAGAGGGAGGAGCAAGCAGGAGTGGTTATTAAGTCCCAGCCTGACTCAGACCAAGGGAAAATGATTATCTGGCAAGGTGTTTTGAAATGATGAGAGGGAGTGTTGATGAAGACTGACTCGAGGGAAAAGAAATGATTATCCGGCAAAAAATGAATGAAGAAATAAAGAAATGGACCAAGAAAAGTAAAAGAAAGGAAGGAAGAAACAATACACCTGATTGTAAAGCTAAAAAAAAAAGGCTTAACAGAGAGAGAGAGAGAGAGAGAGAGAGAGAGAGAGAGAGAGAGAGAGAGAGGCGGTTTATAGCTCACTTTAATTCCTGTTACTTCATACAAGCCTAAGGGAAGAGGAGGAGGAGGAGGAGGAGAAAGGAGAAAGGAGGAGGTGAATTACTCGTCTCTATTAATTAGATAACAATTACGTCAGGTTAAGTAATTGTAAGGATGAGAGAAAATAGTGTGTGTGTGTGTGTGTGTGTGTGTGTGTGTGTGTGTGTGTGCAATGTGCGGGTGGCGGCGCCCATGCCCCGCCACTCAGGTAGTCTGAAGAGAAACCTGTAGAATTCCTAACTTTCTTTCATGAAGACTCGTACTTTCTAAGGTCTGCCAATGTACTTTCTCTCTCTCACACGTACCCTCAAAATGCCCTTAAACAAACACCAACCAAACAACTCTACTACTAGTACTACTACTACTACTACTACTACTACTACTACTACTACTACCACTACTACCACCACCACCGCCACTACTGCTACTACTACTACTACTACTACTACTACTACTACTACTACTACTACTACTCCTCCCACCACCACCACCACCACCACCACCACCACCACTACTACTACTACTACTACTACTACTACTACTACTACTACTACTACTCCCACCACTACCGCCATCACCACCACTACCACCACTACCGCCACTACTAGTACTATTACCACTACTATTACTACTACTACTACTACTACTACTACTACTACTACTGCTGCTGCTGTGTGTGTGTGTGTGTGTGTGTGTGTGTGTGTGTGTGTGTGTGTGTGTGTGTGTGTGTGTGTGTGTGTGTGTGTGTGTGTGTGTGTGTGTGTGTGTGTGTGTGTGTGTGTGTGTGTGAAAGCCAGGAGAAAAATGAGTTTGGTATCAAAAATTAACAAATTGTCGAAGAAACTTTACTCTCTCGATATGATTTTCCTTTTTGAGACTTTAATTTCTCTCTTCTCTTTCTCTTTTCTACGCGATTTTGTAAGACAGGCAGAGAGAGAGAGAGAGAGAGAGAGAGAGAGGTCAGTATGGCGAGAAAGTCAGTTTGACCACCACCATCACCACTACTGCCAACACCACCACCACCACCACCATCACCACCACCATACCATTGTTTTTATGACCCACCACCACCACCACCACCACCACCACCACCACCACCATTGTAGGAAGATGACGAAATAGAAAAAAAAATATTGAGTGAAATTCGAAATCTGGTCACATTTCTTCGTTCAGGAACACAAAAGGGCATTACGACCACACACACACACACACACACACACACACACACACACACACACACACACATCTATAAAGTTTTGAATAATGTTTTGCCTTGAGAAGAATCTATTGTTTGTTTTGTGCCTTTCCTCATTTTTCATTGTTTCATTATATATATTCTCTATCATTCATGAAGGATATTTTCTTTCCTGCTTTTCCTTGGCTTCCTCTATTTTGTTCACTATTTCTATACTTTTTAATTC
>NC_059284.1:3117489-3119989 GCF_017591435.1 Portunus trituberculatus
CCTCCTTCTTCTTCTCCTCCTCTTCCTCCTCCTCCTCCTCCTCCTCCTCCTCCTCCTCCTCCTCCTCCTCCTCCTTCTTCTTTAATGTTGATTGCAAACGTTTTTGGAACGTTTCAGTATTGAGAGAGAGAGAGAGAGAGAGAGAGAGAGAGAGAGAGAGAGAGAGAGCTCAGCGTAGTCCTAGCGAGGGGAATACGAGATAAGAGAAAGCCTCGAGGCCGTAATGAGAGTCAGAGTCATTCTTTTCACATGGAGTAATGATGCGTGTCAAGCCGTCAGCCAAGCAACCAAGCCGTGCCGGGGAGAGAGACTTGCTGTGCTCAGAACGGCCATGCACGAACCCAAGGGGGAGGAGGCTGGTGTACGGAGGTCGGGTAGGGAAGAGGGAGTGTAATGCTGTGCTGTCGTGATGCTGTGATGCTGCGGGTACCTTTTGCGTGTTTTTAAGGGTGTTTTTATTACTCTGGTAACATTAACAAGATTTCTACATGATTGGTTGGAGAAACACTCTTGAGAACGGGGCTACCTACTTTCAAAAGGGTGTAGATGAAGTAACACGTGGTTTTCAGGATGTTTACACGCTTCTAGTGAGAGATTAACAAGATTTCCACATTAACCCCTTCAGTACTGGGTTTTGGTTATGATTAGACGATTATGCTTACAATAGGAAGGGTGTGTGGAGGTCAGAAGAGTAATGGCCACAATCTTCACTATTTTAACACCCGACATGAGTTTGTGAAGCAGCATGAAGTCACCAAATAGTAAGCAGAATAAATATAGAAGCGCATCATGGTACTGGAGGGGTTAATAACCGGAAAAAACAACACACACACTGGAGATTTCACTTAATTATTTCTGTGGCCTTTGAAAACAGTCGTGATGAGAGAACAAAGCAAGCAAAGTGTTTCCCAGTACCAGCCTGAGATTTGCCACACTTAGCGGTTCAAGTCTGATAAACAAGTGTGTGGTGGAGGGAAGGATAAAAGAGACGTTTAATGCAGGAATCTGGCGTATTGAGGAGGACTTGTTTGTACCTCATTCTCAAGTGTTGTCTTATTATCACCACGTTAATTTAATGTAACCTGTTGTTGCTGTAATACCATGCACTAAAATAGATGCAAAGTGGTGTTGTCTATCACGGCCTGGATATAATGATGCCTCAATTAACGAATCAAGAGGGAAATTAGTTCACGTCCACATTAATAATAAGTACGTGAATTTTGATCCTCGAGTACCATGACGCGTTTCCATATTCATTCTTGTTACTGTTTGGTGATTTTATACAGCTTCAGAAACTTATGGAGGGATTAGATTAGTGAAGACTGGCCATTAATCCTCTGACCTCCATAGACTCTTCCTCGTGTCAATAAAATCATCTAGTTATGTCAAAAGTTAAGGTAAAAATGCGTCCCAGTACTGAAGGGGTTAGTAGAGGAATATATTTATACGTGAAGATTTTGCAAGAATTTCATCCACTTTTCCTGACAATATAAATAGAGAATATTAAAAGTAAAATAAAATGACTTAATTACAGAAGCGAGAGAAGAATGTCTGAAAGAGCGACGCGTTTTTTTGTTTTTCGTTTCTTTTTCTTTTTTGCCGTTCACATTTTATTTCTTCCTTCTTAAACACACGTTAAAGAATGGTTGGTTAACGAAAAAAATAAGAATTGAGTTTTTTACCACAGTTTATCTCTTTCTTAAATACACGTTAGAATATACTGATTGCAGAAAAGAGAGAAAAATTCACTCACTTATTTTATTTTGGTTCAGTATGTATCACTTCTTTTTAACCTCCCCAGTACCATGACATGTTACTATTTAGTGATTCTATACAGCTTCAGAAACTTATGTGGCGATGAAAATAGTGAAGACTGGCCATTAACCTTCAGACTTCCATACACCCTTCCCAAATGTAAATAAAATCGTCTAATCGCACACAAAACTCACGGTAAAAATGCGTCCCACTACAGAAAGGGTTAAACGCAGGCAAAATGAATGACTACAGGAAAGATGGGGAGAGAAAGATTTATGTTTTTTTTATTTCATTGACAAAGTTTCCCTCAAATTCTAAACAGACGTAAAAAAAAAAATAAAAAGAAAGGAAAAAAAACCAGCTTGATTACAGAAGCGAGTGTTGTTTGATGGCGCGATTCCCCGTCAGCTTAACAGTTTTGTGGCCACGGCGACGGGCGGTGTGTGTGTGTGTGTGTGTGTGTGTGTGTGTGTGTGTGTGTGTGTGTGTGTGTGTGTGTGTGTGTGTGTATCGGTGTGTTTGTGTGCCTGAGAGTGACTCGTGTGAGGGAGAGCCGCGGAAACATGACACATAGCGGCTGCCTCTCTCGCTGCAAGACACTACACACACACACACACACACACACACACACACACAGAGACTTGTATACCTTTATTTACTTTTTTTTTATAAGATTGGGATAGAATCATGTTTATCTCTGTACCTTCATTTGTTTTCTGTTTCTTTTCGTTAAGCACAGTGTTTG
>NC_059284.1:3124989-3137489 GCF_017591435.1 Portunus trituberculatus
TATATAGGAGAAAATCGATCTACACCTTGATGATAAGTGCAGTATTGCCAGATAAGTACACAAAAATAGCGTTGAGAAAGGGTAAACTGAAAACCTTAAGCCAATCTGTAGCATGACGTGTTTTCATATTAGTTCTGGTGACTATTTGGTGATTTTGTACAACTTCAGAAACTCATGTGGGGGATTGAAATAATGAAGTCTGTGGCCGTTAATCTTCTGACCTCCATAGACGCTTCCCAATGTAAATAAAATCACACTCAAAACTCAAGGTAAAAAATGCGTTCCAGTACTGAAGGGGTTAAGGGGAAAAAATGTGTAACCTGTGGAGACGTGTTAAGGTTTCTCTGTCGTGCTGTAATGTTGTGGCAGTTTCTTTTGTTTTCGTTCCCTGTTCTCTGTACACTGCATGGAGAAAATTAGTCAGTGCTGAAAGCGAGGCAGAAAGGAGGCGTTTTGCAACAGTGAAAGTTTGGTTCGTTATATTGTTAACTGCCTCTGTATCTGTGTGTGTGTGTGTGTGTGTGTGTGTGTGTGTGTGTGTGTGTGTGTGTGTGTGTGTGTAAAAGGTTTGTAGTCTTGTTTGTGTTTTCACTAATCTTTTCTTCCAGAGGGGCGGGCGCGGACACGTGTTTGTTTCTTCATTCCTTTTAGAGTGAAAAAAAAAACATGGAGAAAAATGCTTGCGTGAAGTAGACCAGAGAGGCGGCGCCCTTGTTCCCTACATAGGCGGCCTTGGGAGGCGGCGGCGCCCTTGTTCAGGAGGAGGAACCACCCGAGTCAACAAGGGCACAGGCACTATAGGCTTTCTTCCTCTCTCTCTCTCTCTCTCTCTCTCTCTCTCTCTCTCTCTCTCTCTCTCTCTCTCTCTCTCTCTCTCTCTCTCTCGTCCCTGTTGTATCCTCGTCAGTGCTACAAGACTCAGCCAGTATTGTCGATCTTTCACCTGTGTTACTGTTGGGTGGATGAACTCTGCAGTGCCCGGCCTACCTTTGTATCTCTTGTCTACCACTGGACCCATTTAGGGAGGCACGTTTGGCACTTCCTCTTTCCCCTTTTGCCTTTTGCCTTTTCCTAGGCTTAGAGAGGAAGGCCGCTCCACGCTCCACGCTCCACTCTGCCCATCGCCCCGTGATAAGAGAAACTGGGGCGGCGTGGCCTGGCTGGGCGGCGGGCGGGAGGGAGCAGCCGCCACGCTACGGGCAGCTTTCCTCACACACTGCTCGCCAAACATCGCCGCGGGACTTTCACAAATTTGACCAAACGGAACGTATGACTACTCCGTATTCTGAAAGTCTGCCACGCCACGCCTTCACTGCGTACTGCACTACATTCAAAAGGCGCCACTGGTTGAGGTGACACGTTTTTGTAAGGGTGTTTTTATGGCTCCAGTGACAGATTAACAAGATTCTGAGAGTATTAACAGCAGAATCACTTCAAAAAGCGACTGTCTGCATTCAAAAACTTGTAGTTGAAGTTGAACTGGTTTTTAAGTGTGTTTTTATGGTTCTAGTGACGGAATAACTAAATTTCTACTTATTAACCGGTGAATCATTCTTGAGAACCCGGCTAGTAGTCTCTGTGGCCTTCGAAAACAGTCCTCGCGGGAGAGCCAAACGTTTCTTACTACGAGCCTCTCTTAACAAACGTCAGCCTTAGAAATATCAACTGTGCATGCACCAAGTTTGAATTTAAAGTGATCAAGCTCTGTCAACCTTGAATCTCACCTTTCCAACCTTGACTCTAACTCTACCAACCTCAAGTCAAAACTGCACCAAGCTTGACTCTGAACTCCATCAAGCGTGACTCACACTCCATCACGCTTGAGCTTCTATAACGTGTAGCCATTTGACACTTGGCTTCAGTGCATTACTCCAGCGCTAACGCTCACTCGTTCCAAGCCAGCGGGTGAGCACAGAGCGAAAGCCAGACAATAACAGAACGAAATGAGGGAAGAATTGTTTTTACTATCATAATGAGAAGCACAAGTCATCCTTTACGACCACTAGCGACGGAGAGAAAGAGGACGCAATTCTGAAACACCTCTGCGTAACTCAAATGACTGCAGATTAAGTTGCACGAGTGTTTTTTTTCCGATTCTAGTGAGAAATTACCAAGATTTCTATATTGTTAATGGGAGACACATTCTTGAGAACAATGTAGTGATCTCTGGAGCTTTTAGAGAGAGAGAGAGAGAGAGAGAGAGAGAGAGAGAGAGAGAGAGAGAGAGAGAGAGAGAGATAAGCGTTTTAAATAAGGATAGGATGAAATAAGGTTGCAGAATCCGTCTCGTCACGTCACCGCTGGCTGGTATAATAGATCGTTACAGCATTAATTAACATCACATTACCAAGCTCTTACCTTTCCTTGTGGTGATGGTGGTGGTGATGGTGGTGGCGGCGGAGGTACGTAGCATAACTTTCACTGACGCACTGTACTGTTGAGAATGATTTCCTTTTTTTCCTACTTTCCTTTTTTTCCTCATCTTTTTATTCAGCGATAGACAGTTTGTAGTTTGTAGTGAAGCGGTTTAAGTGGTCCTGAAGGGTACTTGTCTGGCCACGTGGGTTTAATTTAATCTCTTTAGCACCAGGACGCGTTTCCATATCCATCCTGCTTACTTGTTGGCGGTTTTTATACAGCTTCAGAAACACATGTGGGGATTGAAATAGTCAAGACTGTGGCCATTAATCTTCTGACCTCCATAGACCCTTCCTAACGCAAATAAAATCGCTGAATCACATCCAAAAATCTCAAGGTAAAAAAAAAAGCGTCTCAGAATTAGTGTTTAATATCGGAGTGGCCACATCAATATTGTCTCAGGGAAAGTGAAGGTTAATCCAAGACATTTAGGCCTATACTATTCTAAACCACCTTTGTCCCGCACCTCCTCCATTCTAAAAAGCCTCGATTTGAAGTTACGCTAAATTTCAATGATGTTTAGTTGAAGTTAGGCGGAATTTCAATGATGTTTAGTTGAAGTTAGACGAAATTTCAATGATGTTTAGTTGAAGTTAGACGAGATTTCAATGATGTTTAGTTGAAGTTAGGCGGGATTTCAATGATGTTTAGTTGAAGTTAAGCGGGATTTCAATGATGTTTCTACAGTTTTCTTGAGAGATTAGCAAGATTTCTGCGTCAGTGAAGGGAGAAACAGTGTTGAGAACTCGGCTAAGCGTCTCTGTGGCGGTGGAAAACTCGTGGTGAGCGAGCGAAGCGTTTCAAAATACAGGTCCAGGAGTGAAACAGGAAGGCAAACATCGACACGTGACTGTGGGAGCGACGCAGTTTTTCATCGTATTTTTTTTTTTAATTCCTTGTTTGCTTTCTCTCTCTCTCTCTCTCTCTCTCTCTCTCTCTCTCTCTCTCTCTCTCTCTCTCTCTCTCTCTCTCTCACATATCCCTACATCTCACTCCCACGCGCAGCCACACACAAGTTCGTGCCTTTAATACAACATTCGGGACTCTTGTTTATTCATCTGCATACTTTCTCACTTTCTCTCGACGATGTGTTATGACTCCGACACACACACACACACACACACACACACACACACACACACACACACACACACACGGAACAAGTCACAACACGTTAATCGCTTCGGTACAGTGACACGATTTCTTATTTATTTTGTTTACCATTTTGTGATTTTAAACAGTATTAGAAACTTATGAGGGGATTAAAATAGTGAAGACTTTGGCTATTAACCTTCATACCTCCATAGACCCTTCCTAATGTTGATAAAACTGTTTAATCACTTTCAAAACTCAAGCTAAAAATGCGTCCCGGTACTGAAAGGGTTAATGACAAGAGCATTGGGACAGGTAACACAGAAACTAATTACATACCTGCCATGATGCTTGATACAGGTGACTTCAGGTGAGACACGGCGACAGGTAACACTTAAAACTTGTCCATAGAAACACTTAGACACTCACAACACACTTTGCAATATACCAGTAATACTCTGTTCCAATGAGTGAGACTAGGAGGAGGAGGAGGAGGAGGAGGAGGAAGAGGAGGAGGAGGAGGTGTGAACGAGGAGCTGGTTGGAGGAGAAATGAGTAGCAGGAGGCGTCTCTCTTCACTTTTACTTTCCGCTGTGGTTGAGTAAGAAAAGAATGAGTAAGGAAGAGAGAGAGAGAGAGAGAGAGAGGAGAGAGAGTAGGAGGGGGAAAGTGGAGGGGGTACTATCTCCTTCCCTCCTTTACTCCCTTACTCCCTCACCCCTCCACCTTTCTTCCACTGCCTTCCACCTCCTTCTCCACCTGTCCACTGCTGTACTTCACCTGCCGGAACCGCGAAAGAGAGAGAGAGAGAGAGAGAGAGAGAGAGAGAGAGAGAGAGAGAGAGAGAGAGAGAGAGAGAGAGAGAGAGAGAGAGAGAGAGAGAGAGAGAGAGAGAGAAACTGACCGTATTGTAGGAGAAAGAAATGGTAAAGAGAACAGGAAGGATATGAAGGATACAATAAAGGAAGGAGAAAAGGAAGGAAGGAAGGAAGGAAGGAAGGAAAGGAAGATAGGTCATGGAGAAACAGGAAGGATGGGATGGATACGATAGAGGAAGAGGAAGGAAGGTGTGTCAAAAGAAGGAAAGGAAGGAAGGGAAGAGGACATTTCACTTCAGGAGGAGGAGGAGGAGGAGGAGGAGGAGAAGGAGCAGGAGGAGGAGGCAACAAGTCAGCCGGGCATTAGCTCATGAAGAAGAGAGAGGAAGTGTTAAGGAAGGAATGATCACTTCTCCTCCTCCTCCTCCTCCTCCTCCTCCTCACCAATTAACATTAACGCATGAACAGTAAAATGCGAATAAGATTAACAATAGAGAAACACATGAACATTTTTCTCACTCTGGATGGAAATAAAAAAAAAGAAAGAGAGAAAAAAAATAGCATTGTTGAGTGGCACGTTTCTATTTAACCTTTAACTCCCACTGACGGAGGCGAGACAGACAGACAGACAGACAGACAGACAGGGAAGGTGGCAAGGGAGGTATGTGGCTTGTCCCTCCCTGTCTTTGTTGTAACGTGAGGGAGAGAGGAAGAAAAATTGGCTGAAGAAGAATTTTGAAGGGAGAGTAATGAGTGGTGGTGGTGGTGGTGGTGGTGGTGGTGGTGGTGGTGGTGGTGGTAGTGGTGGTGGTGGTGGTGGTGGTGGTGGTGGTAGTGGTGGTGGTGGTGGTGGTGGTGGTGGTGGGAATTCCTAAATGCTGAAGCCACTTTTACTCTCGTCCAAAATTGCTAAGGAGACATTGACCTGCCTCGCCCTGCCTCCCTCACTCCCTCTCCCCCCCGCCTTACCTTCCCTCACCCCTCCACACCCTCCCTCACCCTCATCCTGCCTCTTGTTCCCTCACCCTGCCTTACCTTCCACACCCTGCCTCATTTCCTACTCTTCACCCTATCTTACCTTCATTCATGCTTCCTCATCCTACCTTCCTCATTCTCTCGCGTTGCATGCCTCCTTCTCCCTCACTCTGCCTCATATCAGTTACCCTGCCTCCCTCCCTGATCCTGCCTGCCTCCCTCCTTCCCGCATGCCTTCCTCCTTTATCCTGCCTCCATCATCCTCCCTCTGCCTCAGCCACAGCACACAGCACACAGCACACGGGATAACGTCTCTACCTGGCTTTATGTGTGTGTGTGTCATCATTGTGTCGTCCTCTGCTAAACACGCCATGGCTCGTATTAAACTTTTCTGTGCTTCACCCCCATTATTTCAAAAGGCTTTATTCAAATCTACACGAGTTTTTTAAGGTGTCTCAGTGGTTCTAAAGGCAGACTGATAAGATTTCTACACTATCAACTGGAGAAGCACTCTTGAAAACTCCGCTAATTATCTCTGTGGCCTTGGAAAACAGTCGTAGTGAGAGAGAATAGCGTTTTTTAATGTGTCTATGGTTCTAGAAGAAAATGAAAAGGTTTCTGCATTATTAACTGGAGAAACACTTGGAAACCCTGTTAGTCATCTCTGTGGCCTTGGTGAATATGATGAGAGACCAAAGGCTTTCTGAATACGAACCTATGAACGGCGTATCGCGGCGTGGGAAAGACACCTCACGCTCAGGTAGACAAGTGAAGGGTTGAAGGGGGCGGGGTGTTAATTAGAAAGTCTGACCGGATTACTGCAACACTTGGACAGGAAATTGTGTTTTTTTCTGTGTTACTATTTTTGTTTTCTTTGGTGTTTTTTTTTTTTTTTTTATTTGCTGAAAGGAAATTAAGATTGGGTGTTCTGTTTGATTTATTGTTTATTTATTTCAAAGCGTGGCCACACACACACACACACACACACACACACACACACACACACACACGCACACGCACACGCACACGCACACACACACATTGACGGACAGACAGGTAGAAAGACAGACAGGCGAGCAATCGGTTGGTAGGTCAAACACCGGAAGGAACTGTGTGTGTGTGTGTGTGTGTGTGTCTGTTGCCACTGACCCTCCCAGGTGCCAGGAGCATGGGGACACCAGCACACACCACCACTCCCACCACCACCACCACCACCACCACTACTACTGAACTGAGACTCAAACATCGCCAAGGGGTAGAAATTGACTTAATGTACAGGACGGAACGTTACTTGTGTTGTATGTCTTGTCTGGGTCATGGTGGTGGTGGTGGTGGTGGTGGTGCTGCTGCTGATGATGATGATATATTTAGCATTACTCTCATAACCTCTTTAACAAAGGGACACATTTTTAACCTTGAGATTGTGTACGATTAGACCTTTTTATTGACATTAGGGAGGGTCTATGGAGGTTAGAAGATTAATGTCCACAGCCTTCACTATGTTAATCCCCCACATGAGTTTCTGAAGCTGTATAAAATCACCAAATAGTCACCAGAATGAATATGGAAACGCGCCATGGTACTGAAGGGGTAAATATTTAGTTGAGTTACCTTTAGCAGTTAAGAAATAAGGGAACATAGCTTTGGTGGCACTTGCTGAGGGAACATAGCTTTGGTGGCACTTGCTGAGGGAACATTGCTTTGTGGCACTTGCTGAGGGAACATTGCTTTGGTGGCACTTCGATTCACGTTGACGAACCATTGATGTCACTGAAGGATGAAACTAAAACACACGCAATTACAACTCACAATGAGAAGTTACGTAATGATGTTCAATACCTCCTCCTCCTCTTCCTCCTCCTCCTCCTCCTCATCCTCCTCCTCCTCCTCATCCTCCTCCTCCTCCTCCTCCTCCTCCTCCACCGGTTGACTCACCTGACCTACTTATCCTGCTGTAGGCGAGACAACAACCTGGTAATCCCTACTTGAGTTACTTTTACCTTCACTACTCATACATACCCTGACCTTCCCCGTCCTTATACGTACACCTCCCAACCCCCCCTCTCTCTCTCTCTCTCTCTCTCTCTCTCTCTCTCTCTCTCTCTCTCTCTCTCTCTCGTCGCGTCAGTGCCTCCTCCAGGTGCCAACGCCCTCCTCTCACTTGTTCCTGACCTCGCTTACTTCTGTAGAAGCTAATAGGTCCATAGAATGTGTGTGTGTGTGTGTGTGTGTGTGTGTGTGTGTGTGTGTGTGTGTGTGTTCTTGTTCTTAATCTAGCTTTTGCCACTACTACCACTACCACCACCACCACCACTACTACTACTACTACTACTACTACTACTACTACTACTACTACTACTACTACTACTTGGAAGTCAGAGAGAGAGAGAGAGAGAGAGAGAGAGAGAGAGAGAGAGAGAGAGAGCACTTTAAACTTGATGCTAAACAAAATTTATGATAAAACAAAACAAAAATTCACTTTCAGAATCGCCCTCGTAAATTCTCTCTCTCTCTCTCTCTCTCTCTCTCTCTCTCTCTCTCTCTCTCTCTCTCTCTCTCTCTCTCTCTCTCTCACGGAACTTGTAGGAGTGAAAGTGAGAGTTTAGTAGTCCTCATATCTCCTGTGGGAGGAAGAGGGAGGGAGAGGGAGAGGCGGAGGAGTGGTGGAGGGAGGGAGGGAGGGAGGGAGATATGAAGGGAGGGAAGGAGAGAAGGAGGATGGGGAGGAGATGAAAGGAGGAAAAGAATGAAAAACCGTAGAAGGAAGAGAGAGAGAGAGAGAGAGAGAGAGAGAGAGAGAGGTTCTTATTTTTTGACACAAATCCCTCCCTTTGTCCTGCCTCCCTTTACCTTTAGCTTATTATCCTCTCCTCCTCCTCCTCCTCCTCCTCCTCCTCCTCCTCCTCCTCCTCCTCCCCCTCTTCCTCCTCCTCCCTTTCCTCGTGACAACCCGGATCTTCACCCTCACTTTCACTACAGTCCTTAATGCTACTCCTCCTCCCTCCTCCTGCTCCTCCTCCTCCTCCTCCTCCTCCTCCTCCTCCTCCTCCTCCTCCTCCTCCTCCTCCTCCTCCTCCGCGCCTACCACAAATACAAAACAACTCAAAATGAAAGAGACAAGACTGAGCATGACCAATTGCGACGCAATGCTAAAAAACTTATAAGGGAAAGTAAGAAAAAATATGAGCTCCATATCGCCAATCGAAGCAAGACAAATCCTAAAGAGTTTTTCAGTTATATCAGAACTAAAAAAGCAATAGCTTCATCAATAGGGCCGCTAGCTCTAGACAATGGCGAACACACGGACGACGAAATTGAAATGGCTATTAAATTAAACAATTACTTTGCGTCAGTCTTCACTGAAGAAAATTATTCAGAAAATCAACCAACTGCACCAAATCACAGCAATAATGTCTTTTTAAATACGTGCGATATCCAAGAAAATGAAATTTTGAGCGCAATAAATAAAGTTAAAACAAATAAAACTCCTGGTCCCGATAAAATTTCTCCACGAATACTAAAAGAGGCAAAGAACGAACTTGTTAAACCATTGTCTATCCTCTTTAATAAATCACTAAGCACTCGTAAAGTTCCTGATGACTGGAAACTCGCAAACGTAACTCCAATCTTTAAAAAAGGTGACAAGTCTCAAACTAGAAATTATCGACCAATTAGCCTCACTTCAGTGGTAGGTAAATTAATGGAGACAGTTTTGAGGATAAAGTTGTTGCATTCTTAGAAAGTAACAACATAATAAACGAATCACAACATGGATTTAGAAACAAGCGGTCATGTTTAACAAATTTGCTTGACTTTTTCCATGATATATATAATTTGTACGACAACACCAGAGCGGTCGATATCATATATCTTGACTTCCAAAAGGCTTTTGACAAAGTGCCACATAAACGTCTTATCAACAAAGTAAAAGCGCATGGTATAACTGGTGACATTGCAGCGTGGATCGAGGATTGGTTGTCTGATCGTAAACAGCGAGTTGTGATCAATGGTAAATCTTCAGACTGGATTAACGTAAGCAGTGGCGTTCCTCAAGGATCAGTTCTGGGACCTATTCTTTTTATTATATATATTAACGACATTGATGAAAGAATAAATTGTAAGCTCTCAAAATTCGCAGATGACACAAAATTGCAAACAGAGTAGACTCAGAAAGCCAAAGACAACTTTTGCAAAGAGATTTAGATACTCTCATCGAATGGTCAAACAAGTGGCAAATGAAATTCAATATAGATAAATGCCACGTTTTACACATAGGAAATCAAAATCCTCAGGCGACATACAAGATGAATAATACCCCAATGACGAGTGTGGACAAAGAAAAAGATCTTGGTGTCATTGTTTCAGCAGACCTCAAGCCTAGCAAACACTGTACTGAAGTCGTCAAAACTGCGAATAAATTAGTTGGTTTCATTGGACGATCTTTCACTTTCAAGTCTGAGAAAATAATATTAACATTATATAACTCACTCGTCCGTCCACATCTCGAATACAATGTTCAGTTTTGGTCACCGTATTACAAAAAGATATCGAAAAATTAGAAAAATACAACGCAGATTAACAAAAATGATCCCAAGGTTGCGGAACAAATCCTACGAGGAACGCCTAAAGGAATTAAATTTATTTTCTCTTGAGAAACGGAGAGTAAGAGGCGACCTTATCATGCTTTTCAAAATTTTTAATGGGTTTGCAAATATGAATATTCAAAAATACGTATCAGTCGACCAGTCAAATGTCACCAGAAGCAATGGTTTTAAAATTGTTGGTAAGCGTTTTGTAACAAATGAAGCCAAACACTTTTTCTTTAATCGCATAGTTAATATATGGAATGGTCTGCCATCAAATGTTGTCAACTCAGGTACTATCGAAACGTTCAAAGTTCGCCTCGATAAATACTTTGAATCTAATCCCCGGTTGTCGCTATTCATTTCCGAATAATTTGCGCTTTTTCTTTTATCTCCCGGGCCTCTGATCGTGGTTTAAATTGCCCGTTAGTTTGAATTACTCTCACCCTCCATACATGACACAGATAGCCCGGAGTGAACGGTCACTACTTTTACTCTCGATCTGTGAAGGGCTGTGGATAGTCAAGAGCCCTGACAGTAGGTGACCATCATCGGGATTTAAGGTACCAGGGTCACCGCTGCAGGGGTAACCATACAGTGTGCGGCGCCCTTTAAAGGGAAGTGCACTTTTACAGTGGTTGTACGGAGCTGGGGCCTGATTGACTGCTGCCTCTCTTGAAAGCGCCAGGCAAGGCTGCCGCACCACCTTTTTGACTCCACACTGTGTTTACATACATACTACACTACACTGCATACACGCACAGATAGCCCAGAGTGAACGGTCACTACTACTACTCTCGACCTGTGACGGGCTGTGTTTGGAGAGGGCCTTGTCAACCATTGATCATCATCGGGAACTAAGTACCAGGGATCAATGTTGCAAGGGGTTATCAGCGTACGGCGTCCCTACAGGAAAGTATGCTATCTCAGTGGATTGAACGGAGCTGGGGCCTGATTGACTGCTGCCTCCTAGAAAGCGCCAGGCAAGGCTGCCGCACCACCCATTCGACATACACACTGTGCATCCACGTACACAATGCACACACAACATGACATTTACCAAGCGTTAACACTTTCCCCCACAAACACAAGTAGTCAGACGTAGATTACACATTTCCTTTTCACTCTCTACTAAAATTCCATGTGATTTTTTAATATCACATGGTTTCGCCTTTTTTCCTGCCAGCCTCGGCTGGAGGGAGGGGTGGGTGGGGAGGAGCCTCCTGCTTTGCTGTCCTGTCTCTACCACTGGCAGTATAGTCTCCACAAACAGCCTAGTAAGGACCTAAGGGTTTGTTGCTGTTTGTCTTCCTTTGTATTCCTTTGTATTCCTCCTCCTCCTCCTCCTTCTCTTTCTCCTCTAATACCAGAAGTGAAGAATGCAAATTCTATCACCAAACCAGGTTATACACACACACACACACACACACACACACACACACAGGAAAGACACAGCGTTACTTTTCAATACTAACCCCTTCAGAAGATTAATGGCCACAGTCTTCACTATTCTAATCCCCCACGTAAGTTTCTGAAGCTGTATACAATGACCAAAATAGTAACCAGAATGAATATGGAAACGCGTCGTGGTACTGAAGGTGTTAAGACAAAGAGCATTCAAACAGTCTAACAGTACATAATTGAGCTTCATGTACGGTCTATACCAGGATGCATCAACGCCAATAGAATGATGTACACTATAGTCCAATACAATGCTTTACTTTCACAGGATATTGCCACACACACACACACACACACACACACACACACACACACACCACCACCACCACCACCACTACTACTACTACTACTACTACTACTACTACTACTACTACTACTACTACTACTACTACTACTACTACTACTACTACTACTACTACTACTACTACTACTACTCCCTCTCACATTTCTATTCCTCATTCCTTCTCCTCCTGCTCCTCCTCCATGTCATTATCATCATGAGGACAAGAGCTCAACAGGAGAGCTTACATTGAGAGGTGACTGGAGGTGGAAGGGAAGTAGTGGTGGTGGAGAGGTGGAGAGGAGAGTGGAGTAATACTGGAGTGATAGAATAGCGCAGTTACTGTCTCAATATTTGGTTTTCTATGAAGTGGAATGACCTGACAGTATTGAGGGGAAACATTAATAGACTGACTGAGAATTGTGTTTACCTCAAAAATGTTATGGCTCGTTCTCTCTCTCTCTCTCTCTCTCTCTCTCTCTCTCTCTCTCTCTCTCTCTCTCTCTCTAAAAGATAAATAACAAAGCCATTATTCCTGTAGGACCGTCCCCTGGAGCCGCTACGGTGTCGGTGGGGTCAGGCGTGGCTGGCTCCTTTATTACCTGTACCGCTATTTTGAAACGCTTTGCTCCCACGAAACTACTGTTCTTTAAAAGTCCCTCTGATAATTACCCGTGCTCATTAGTGTTTATTCTTTTAATACTGAGGAAATCTTCTTCATCTGTCAATAGGGCCATAAAAACACCCTTAAAACCTGTGTCATTTCATTAAAACTTTATGAAAGTAGGTAATCTTGGCCTGGAGGGTGTTTCTATCGTCGATGCTCTAAATATCTTGTTGATGTGTCATTAGAACGTTGAAACACCATTGAAA
>NC_059284.1:3139989-3147489 GCF_017591435.1 Portunus trituberculatus
TCTTATCCTGTTTCTGTATCTTTTTTCTTTCTTTCCTCTCCGTCTTTCTCTCCTTCTTTCCCTCCCCATCCCCCTCTTCTTCCCTCCCAGCCGGTTTTCCTCTTCCTCCTTTTCCGTTAGACTCAGAAAGACCTAAAGAAATTTGAGTTTATCTTTTTTGTATTGAAGCGACCACCGTGTGTGTGTGTGTGTGTGTGTGTGTGTGTGTGTGTGTGTGTGTGTAGATCGAAAAATGGTCTTGTATCCTCTCTCTCTCTCTCTCTCTCTCTCTCTCACACACACACACACACACACACACACACACACACACACACAGGACAGGGTTCCACAGATATTTGGGTGTGTCTCCTCACGTGTACACAGCAGTGAGTAGGTACATGTAAATCGACCTTGTTGTCCCGGTGTGTGATGTGCCTGGTCTCAGGCATCTGAAGATCGGAAATAATGAGCTCTGAGCTCGTTCCGTAGGGTAACGTCTGGCTGTCTCGTCAGAGACTGCAGCAGATCAAACAGTCACAACAATAATCACAACAATAGCCACAAACTCAATTAACTATATATTTTTCCTCCCTTTTTTTCCTCATCTCTACACTCCTTTCCTTCATCCCATCCTCACATTTTCCCCCACAGTTTTCCCTCCCTACATCCATTCCTTCTTCCTGAACCATCCTTCCATCACATTATCATCTCTTCCTTCTCTCCTATTACACTTTTATCATCCTCGTCTCCATTTCCTTTTCTCGTCTTGTGTTTCATCTTTCCCTTCATATGCCAACGCCTTTCCCTCCGTCAGGCGTGAGCGGGGTAGCGGGGCTCGGCTAACCCTGTCTTAGTGGTCACTGCGGTCAAGGTGGAGGGGCAGGATGGGGCTGGATAGGTGGACAGGAGCAGTGGATAGGATAGGAGTAAAATTGAGATCAGCTTGCTTTTTTTTGTGTGTGTGTGTTTTTGTGGTAATGTGGTGGAGTGGACATGTGGAGTGTGGGAGATGTGGATAGTGTAGTGGTAAAGAGTTGAGATCACCTTCGTATTTTGTGTGGTTGTGTGGTGGAGAGGCTGGGTGGAGTGGGTAGGTGGAGCTGTGGATAGACAGTGGGGAGGTAAAGTGGTGTTTCTCTTGTGTTGTTCTTGTTTTTGTTCATGTTGTTTTGATAAGTGTGGATAGGTGGATGGGCGTGGTAAGGAAGGACTGGTTTTTCCATATAGTGTTCATTATTTCACTTTTCTTATTTTCTCTTATTGTTTGGACAGATGTGGAGAGATGGATTATGAAAAAAAAATACAGCTGATCCTTCTATAATATTCAGCATTTCACAATTTTCATGTCAATTTTATCATTTTTAATACATAATGGTTTTCATCTCAGTTTTATCATCAATTTCAAAACATAACAATTTTCATCTCAACTTCATCATTTTAATACATTTTAATACATAACAATTTTCATCTCATCTCAACTTCATTCATAATTTTAATACACAATTATCATCTCAACTTCATCATTTTAATACATAACAAATCTCATCTCATTTTTCTCTTTGATTTCCTGTTCTCGTTTTTCCAGATATTGTGACAATTTCTTACCTCTCAATGTCCTTGCCAAGTTATAGGTGAGAACATTTCACGATTCCTTTCCCTAATCCTTAAATCCCTTCCTTTGATCCCTGAATCCTTCCCAGTACTGACCAATCCTTCACACACACGGAAGCCCGCAGGTAATCTGGGCAAACCTTTTCACCTGGTCACCGACAATTGGCAGGTGACGACAATGGAATCTCACCTTCCATTCACCGAGGCGTGAGAGAGAGAGAGAGAGAGAGAGAGAGAGAGAGAGAGAGAGAGAGAAAGTCTGTTTTGTCTCTCCTTTTCTCCTTTCGTCGCTTCCATAGAGAGAAGGGTTGATGTGTTTCCTGTCTCTTCCATCCTCCTCCGTCAGTCCCATCCTTTGCAGCTCTCTCTCTCTCTCTCTCTCTCTCTCTCTCTCTCTCTCTCTCTCTCTCTCTCTCTCTCTCTCTCTCTCTCTCTCTGATGCTGATGTGTGTATGTGTGTGTGTACTCATGAAGTTTTTTATTGAGTGATTTTCCTCCTCCTCCTCCTCCTCCTCCTCCTCCTCCTCCTATTCTAATTTCAAAGGTAACTCATTCACTCATTCCTCGTCCTTTTCTCCACCTCCCTTTCATTTCTTCGTCTCCCTCCAGCTACCCCCGCCAGCTCCCTGCCCCTTCTCTGCTCTGTGCACCTCCCCGCCCCCTCATCCCTGCCGTGTGTGTTTGTGTTGTGAGCAGCGCCGCGGCTCGAACACGCCTGCAAACACCCTGAGCCGAAGAAATTCTGGTTAATTCGCCGAAGTGGCCGCCAAGTGCTCCGCCCCGAGGCATTTTAAACATGAGGCCTCGCTGGGAACTCGGCCCCATGTATCTGTGTGTCTATCCGAGCGGCGTATTGGCTCTGAGGAAAAAATGGTAGATGAATAGGAAAAAGGAAAAGGAAAGGAAATAGTGTTTGAGTCTTGAGAGAGAGAGAGAGAGAGAGAGAGAGAGAGAGAGAGAGAGAGAGAGATATATCACACCTGTTTTATTTATGATTAACACACACATTGAGAGAGAGAGAGAGACACACACACACACACACACACACACGACAGTACACCTTTGGGCATAATTTCCTTCTTTGTAAGTGCTGCTAGCGTATGCAGAGAGAGAGAGAGAGAGAGACACACACACACACACACACACACACACACACACACACACACACACACACACACGTTCTTCGAGATACACCGAAGAAAAAAATGCAAAACTCCCTCATTTAGTTACCAGGAAGTCGAACCGAGCGCTGCATCTCCTCCTGTTTGCTTTAGACATGAGAGCCACTTCGGGAGGGCGGCTGAGGCGGGCTGAGGCGGGTTGAGGCGGGCGTGGGCGGAGTGATCGATGGGTGGCTGTGTGTGTGTGTGTGGCTGTGTGGCTGCGTGTAAGGCTGTGGAAGGAAGGAATATCTATAGAGTGGTGCGGTTCTTCAATGTTTTGCTTATGTGGTGTATTTGAAGTCAATATTGCGTTGTGGGGAGAAGCAGGCAGAGGCGGAGGAATGAAGGGAGAGGAGTGAGGGAAGGAAGAGTGGGTGAGAGGAAGGAAAGAGGGATGAGAGAAGAGAAAATTGATGAAAATGAGAGAGAGAGAGAGAGAGAGAGAGAGAGAGAGAGAGAGAGAGAGAGAGAGAGAGAGAGAGGCTTGTATTCACCTCTTTATTAACGAAAAATAAAAAAAAAGAAACGCATCAATAATTTAAAGTGTTTCTGGGTCATTACTCTTGAATTTGTGGACTAAAGAGAGAAAAGTAACAGTATCGAGCCAGAGAGAGAGAGAGAGAGAGAGAGAGAGAGAGAGAGAGAGAGAGAGAGAGAGAGAGGCCCTGAAAACGACAGCTCTGCCAGATTCATTCGTTTTTTGGTCTGAGAATGAAACGTTAATTCCTCGTTTGTGTGTGTGTGTGTGTGTGTGTGTGTGTGTGTGTGTGTGTGTGTGTGTGTGTGTTAAGTATTCCGTTTCATGCTTATTTGCTTATTTGTTTGTTTGTTTGTTTGTTTGTTCTTTTTGATCTTCATTTGGAGGAAAAATCAATATCTTTTATTTTATTTTTCTTGTTTATTTATTTTTTTTTTCTATCTCCCTTTTCGACCTTGAATTATTACCATTCCTCCTCCTCCTCCTCCTCCTCCTCCTCCTCCTCCTCCTCCTCCTCCTCCTCCTCCTCCTCGCATGACAGTGAAATCCCTCGTCTCTTTAAGGGAATGAGAAGAACAAAGAGGAGGAGGAGGAGAAGAAGGAGGAGGAGGAGAAGGAAGAAGACAAGGAGAAGAATAAGGAGGAGGAGGAGGAGAGATAGAGACAAACACGCGAGGTTGATTGTTGCTAATGCCTCCAGAGAGAGAGAGAGAGAGAGAGAGAGAGAGAGAGAGAGAGAGAGAGAGAGAGAGAGAGAGAGAGAGAGAGAGGATAACAATGATGCAGTAACGGTGTAATGATGATGGTTATATAGAAGAAAATAGCTAGAAAGGGTGTATCTAAGGTATATGTCAGTGTGTTTGGCTGTATAAGGGTGTAGCAGTGGTGTGGTAGTGGTGGTGTCGTGGTAGTGGTGGTGTAGCTGCTAAGAGTGTGTTGTTACGTGCAGAAAAAGGAGCTCTCGAGGTGATCAGCTGTGTCAACACTCGAATTGGGCACCACACACACACACACACACACACACACACACACAGTAGTAGTAGTCCTGGTGGTGTTGAATGACCGATTGACTGTCTGACTGAGATGGAGAAAGCGAAGTATTAGAAGCGATTATAGACACTCGTGAGTAGACAGTTAGACACTTTAAGAATAGCGACATTTTACTAAAACTTGCCAAAAAACTAAATGTCTAAATGTAAAAAAAAAAGGTGTGAGCAGAGATTTGTTTAGTGTGTCTCAGTGAATCAAATGTCAAAAGGCGGAACTTGTAGAGAAATGCAGGAAAAACTAAATGCAGTGTTCCTTATCTGAAAATTGAGGAGGAGGAGGAAGAAGACGAAGAGAAGGAGAAGGAGAAGGAGGAGGAGTAGGAAATCGAAGAAGAGGAGAAGGAGAAAGAAGACGAAGAGGAGGAGGAGGAGGAGGAAATCGAAGAAGAGGAGGAGGAGAAAGAAGACGAAGAGGAGGAGAAGGAGGAAGAGGAGCAGGAAAATGAAGAGGAGCAGGAAGATGAAAAGGAGGAGGAGGAGGAAGAGGAGGAGGAGGAGGCGGAGGAGGAGGAGGAGGAGGAGGAGGAGGAGGTGGAGGTAATTATCGAAAACTGACCTTCTACCTTGGCCTTCCCACTTTATCAGATTTATTTGTTGACATTCACCTGGGTAATCTCTCTCTCTCTCTCTCTCTCTCTCTCTCTCTCTCTCTCTCTCTCTCTCTCTCTCTCTCTCTCTGTGTGCTCTAAATCTGTCTGTTTCTATCTATAAATGTATGAAAGTCCTTCTTCAGAGAGAGAGAGAGAGAGAGAGAGAGAGAGATTTTCTGGTGAGGTAAATTTTGCCAAGTTCAATTTTTCTTCCTGGATGGCTTTGTTCATTTGGCGAGGCAAGACTTCATTTTTGAGACCACGCACGTACACACACACACACACACACACACACACACACACACACACACACACACACACACACACATCATTACCGTAATTATCATCATCTCAAAAATTGCGCTAATTATTCAATTCTACTTCAACTGCTCAAACAAGGAGGAGGAGGAAGGAAAGAATGGTGGAAGGTAAAAATGTCTTTAGGGCCTTCTTTCTTCTCTCTCTCTCTCTCTCTCTCTCTCTCTCTCTCTCTCTCTCTCTCTCTCTCTCTCTCTCTCTCTCTCTCTCTCTCTCATAATTAAGTCTTCCGCTATTTGCGACACAAAAAGACAAATTTGACTTCCAAAGACACGAGAAAAATACCACAGAAAGTATTTGTCGAGAGAGAGAGAGAGAGAGAGAGAGTTAATCCTACCTTACGCACTTTCTCCCTTTCTTTCTGATTCTCTCTCTCTCTCTCTCTCTCTCTCTCTCTCTCTCTCTCTCTCTCTCTCTCTCTCTCTCTCTCACCACCAAGAGCTTTTAAAGAGCCTTGATGTCCTTTGTTTTGATCTAAGGAAAGAGTTAGAAGCCCCAGGGACGCTCTCTCTCTCTCTCTCTCTCTCTCTCTCTCTCTCTCTCTCTCTCTCTCTCTCTGTGTATCGCCGCCCTATCCATCATCAAACCCCTTTCAGCCCTTACCTCTCCCTCTCTCCCTCTACTCTCACTGTGTCTCAGGCTTCCTCTTCCTCCTCCTCCTCCTCCTCCTCCTCCTCCTCCTCCTCCTCCTCCTCCTCCTCCTCCTCCTCCTCCTCCTCCTCCTCCTCCTCCTCCTCCTTGAATTATTTTTCCTTTAAGCTCCCATATAATTTTTCCTCCCCTCTCCTCACTCTCTCTCTCTCTCTCTCTCTCTCTCTCTCTCTCTCTCTCTCTCTCTCTCGCCCCATCAAGCACGTAAGGGTCATTTCTCAAAACATCAAAGGGTTAAAGAGGAACTTCGTCTTATTTGAATATTTATGTAGAAAAAACATTTATTTATTTATTTATTTATTTATTTATTTATTTTTTGTGTTCATGTTTCTAGTTTATTGATTTTTTTTTTCTCTATTATTTATTTATTTATTCAATTTTTTTTCTTTTTGGTGTAAATGAAGCTCACCAAGATCATCCTTTCGTATATAAACTCTCTCTCTCTCTCTCTCTCTCTCTCTCTCTCTCTCTCTCTCTCTCTCTCTCTCTCTAATTACCATAAACTAGGCTAATGATGGGATTTGTTGACTTGGACGCTCTCTCTCTCTCTCTCTCTCTCTCTCTCTCTCTCTCTCTCTCTCTCTCTCTCTCTCTCTCTCTCTCTCTCTCTCTCTCTCTCTCTCTCTCTCATGTTAATTGCAATCTTTTGTGTATAATATCTCAGAGAGAGAGAGAGAGAGAGAGAGAGAGAGAGAGAGAGAGAGAAAGAAAGAAAGAAAGAAAGAAAGAAAGAAAGAAAGGAAGGAAGGAAGGAAGGAGAGAGAGAGAGAGAGAGAGAGAGAGAGAGAGAGAGAGAGAGAGAGAGAGTCATAGCGTCAATTCACTATACACCTGCCGCGCCCTCAGAAATCTGCAGGAAGTGAGAGAGGTCGTGGCAGGTCGTGGGGGTGTCTCGTGGGGTCGTAAGGTTATGGGGAGCGTGAGGGGTCAAAGGTCACAGGGTAGTCGTTCTGGCAATGGTCGTGACGTGACACTGAAATAGCCTACAGTTATTGCTTAGAGAGAGAGAGAGAGAGAGAGAGAGAGAGAGAGAGAGAGAGAGAGAGAGAGAGTAGATAAGTGAAACGAAATATACTCTCTCTCTCTCTCTCTCTCTCTCTCTCTCTCTCTCTCTCTCTCTCTCTCTCTCTCTCTGACCAGATATTATCCAGAAAAGATTGCAATTAACTTGAGAGAGAGAGAGAGAGAGAGAGAGAGAGAGAGAGAGAGAGTGTATATTTCGTCCCACTTATCTAGTCTGTACAGTCTCTCTCTCTCTCTCTCTCTCTCTCTCTCTCTCTCTCTCTCTCTCTCTCGGGTAAACTTTCCAAGACTCATGAGCGCCCTGACTCTCAAAGGTCCAGAGATCAAAGAGTTTTTGCTCTGTCCAGCCCCTCCTCCTCCTCCTCCTCCTCCTCCTCCTCCTCCTCCTCCTCCTCTCTCTCTCTCTCTCTCTCTCTCTCATCGTCTCATTTTTGCGGGCTTTTCCTTTGCATCTCCTCCTTCTCCTCCTCCTCTTCTTCTTCCTCCTCCTCCTCTTCTCCTCTCACCCTCTTTAATATTCGTCCACAATTATTCCTCCCTTTCTCATCTTCCTGGTAGCGGCTTCTTTACCTCCTCCTCCTCCTCCTCCTCCTCCTCCTCCACACGACAATGATACGTCTACAACCCTTCCTCTCCCT
>NC_059284.1:3152489-3174989 GCF_017591435.1 Portunus trituberculatus
GTGTTCTGGCTGAGTGACCGGCTTTCTAATAGACTAGCTGGCTGACTGACTGACTGACGGCTCGTTATGGAACACTTCTAGATGTATTGAAGACTTTGAAGGTGAAATTTCTCCTGCGTCCATTTATGTACCTGTTATTGTTACCTGAGCCCTAACTTTCCTGCCAAGCCTTTGAGAACAAGAGTCTGTGTGTGTGGGGGGACGAGGGGGTGGTTGGTGTGTGGGTGTGTGGAAGGGCGAAGAGCTACTACGTGTGTAATGGTAGCAGTAACAGCGATAATAGCAGTACTTTGAGCTCCCCAGCCATACCTTTTACCAATACTCATAGCATAAACACGTCTGATCATCGCAGTGTTCCCTCTGGCCCGCCATTACAGCCTGCTCTATGTGTACGGCCTGTCCTTAGCGCCCCAGCCTCTCTCCTGTGTAGGCTGTGTGTAGCGTAATCTATAAAATGAGTCTTGGTTTGAATGCTTCCTTGTGATTTTGTGTGGAGATATTAGTTTTTTTTTTTTTTCCTTCTTATTTCTTTATTTCTCTCCGATTAACCCTTTCACTACTGGGACACATTTTTACCTTGAGATTTGTGTACGATTAGACCATTTTATTGACATTAGGAAGGGTCTGTGGAGGTCAGAAGATTAATGGCCACTGTCTTCACTATTTCAATCCCCCCCACATAAATTTCTGAAGCTATATCAAATCACCAAATAGTAAGCAGAATGAATATGGAAACACGTCATGGTACTGAAGGGGTGAAATACTTTAATTGCTATTTGGTGTAGCTTTCCTTATTTGCCAACCACTTTGACATCTTCACTTGTTCTCAAACCTCCTTCTAGAATGACTCCTTATCCTCCTCCTCCTCCTCCTTCTCCTCCTCCTCCTCCTCCCACAATCCCACGGCCACTAGACACTGTAACTCCCGCAAGACTCACGAGGGTAAAGAGGAAGGATGATGAATTAAGGGTGGCAATGAAACCTCCCTATAGAATGACACTTCCTCCTTCTCCTTCCTCCTCCTCTTCCTCATAGACACTGTAACTCCCGGAAGATTCAGGAGGGAAAGGGGAAGGGGGATGAATTAAGTGTGGCATTTAGTCAGTTCCAGGAAGGGCGAAGAAGAGAAAGAAGGTGAAGGTGTCAGGATTCCATTAAGAGTGATTGGCCTGTGTTGAGGGACGCAGCTGTGATTTACTTAGTGTGATGCAATCTGTTAATGTGGCTCACTTTGTGGGAGTTCAGCTGAGTCTTGGTGAGTTTGGGTGAGTTTGAGTGAGTTTCTAGTCCTTCTTCCTCCTCCTTCTTCCTCCTTCTTCCTTCCTCCTCTTCTTGTCTCCTCTCTGCTAACAGTTTTAGACTCATCAGCCATCTCACTTTGTACTTAATTAAACTGGTCTCGAGAGGGGCACGGTAAAGATGCTGTTGTTTCTCTCTCTCTCTCTCTCTCTCTCTCTCTCTCTCTCTCTCTCTCTCTCTCTCTCTCTCTCTCTCAAGGAAGCAGTGTTTAGGCACCTCGCTCTCCGCTGTTCACTGATATTGATCGTCTGTTCATCTCGCCGTTAAATTGCTGTCTGTGTCTACAACGTATTCATCGCCCTGTTCTGCTCTCTCTCTCTCTCTCTCTCTCTCTCTCTCTCTCTCTCTCTCTCTCTTTCTCTCTCTCTCTCTCTCTCAATTTTAGTTTTTTTTTGTTTTATGATTTTTTTGATCATTTGCAAATATTTTAAGTAATGTCTGTTAGGAAAAGGCTCAATAGAATTATCTCTCTCTCTCTCTCTCTCTCTCTCTCTCTCTCTCTCTCTCTCTCTCTCTCTCTCTCTCTCTCTCTCTCTCTCTCTCTCTCTCTCCTACTCATCGTTTTTGTTGCTTTTTATCATTTGTAAATATTTTAAGTATTGTCCGTTACGAAAGGCTCAATTAGATTCTCTCTCTCTCTCTCTCTCTCTCTCTCTCTCTCTCTCTCTCTCTCTCTCTCTGCAGCGACACGAGAATTGGCTTCCAGCGATTACGCACCGATCTCTTTTTCGTGCGCCGGAAAGTCATATCACTGTCTATTTAATCGCGCCGCCTCTCTCCGGCAAGCGCCAAATGGAATCCAACCCTCCTACATGAAGATTCGCCCTTTCAAGTCCGCACTAACCCACCCACCACCCACCACCCACCACCGCCCGCCCACTACAGCCCACCATCTTTCGCCCACCCGCCCACCACAGCACACCACACACCATCTCCCGTTCACCCGCCTACCACTACAGCCCACCACCCACCACAGCCCACCGCAGTCCACAGCCGCCTAACTGTCAGCTGTGGTAAAGATCGAAGCTGTGGTAATGAGTATTTTCTGTGGTTAAGCCGTGAAGTGGTAGTGGTAATAGGGGTCTCTCTCTCTCTCTCTCTCTCTCTCTCTCTCTCTCTCTCTCTCTCTCTCTCTCTCTCTCTCTCTCTCTCTCATTCACACAAGATGCACCTAATCCACCACTTCACTAATTAAACTCATCAACTCACAGCTGGCCACGCGCACACACACACACACACACACACACACACACACACACACACACACACACACACACACACACACACACACACACACACACACGTAGACTTATCAGAATACACACTCACTCATACATGACTCACAATATTGACTCATCCTTTGTATACTACCAGAGAGAGAGAGAGAGAGAGAGAGAGAGAGAGAGAAACGAACCCAGTCATTGGTCCTTATTGGCACATTGGATCAGAGAGAGAGAGAGAGAGAGAGAGGCCGTATGTCAGATGTAATTGGCATACTTAACTGCACCAATGGATTTTTTTTTTTTTTTTTTCATTACTGAGCGTGTTTTTATTTTTTTTTTCTCTTTTTCTCTTTTCGGTCGCTTCGGTTCGCGTCTCGTTTGAAATGTGTCATAACTCGCGTCTCATAATAAGCCCTCTCTCTCTCTCTCTCTCTCTCTCTCTCTCTCTCTCTCTCTCTCTCTCTCTCTCTCTCTCTCTCTCTCTCTCTCTCTCTCTCTATGTGCGTGTGAGTACCTAAACTATAACATGTGCGTGTGGGTAATGTGCGTGTGTGTACGTGTGTTTACCTGTGTGTGTGTGTGTGTGTGTGTGTGTGTGTGTGTGTTTGCCAAAGCGCCACGTGTACATACATTATAGGTATTTAAATCATTACGTACATGAGTTAGTGTGTGTGTGTGTGTGTGTGTGTGTGTGTGTAGGATGGTGGTGGTGGCGGTGGTGACATAGCAGCGGTGCAGTCGTCAGTCAGCGGGGTGTGGGGCGGCGTGGTGTTGACAGAGAGTGGACATCAGTGTGCCTTCCTGCCATTACTCCCGCGCCCACACCTGGACACACCTGAGAGAGAGAGAGAGAGAGAGATTCAGATATATTCAAACAATTTTTTTATATACCGAAGTTGTAGTAATAGTTGTATTAATTACCTCCTCCACCTCCTCCTCCTCCTCCTCCTCCTCCTCCTCCTCCTCCTCCTCCTCCTCCTCCTCCTCCTCCTCCTCCTCCTTTGCCTTTGTTCTTATTGTCTGGCGAATATTTTGTCTCTATTCTTCTCTTGGTTCGTGTTTGTTATTGTTTGGTGTGGTGTCATTATGTTTGCCTCTGTGTTTGCTTTGTTTTCATTCATCGGGCGGCTCTTTTCATTATTGCATTTATTTGTTTCCTGTTCTCAATGTGTCTCCTTGTTTATCTTAAATTACGGTCTCTATTTGTTCTTTGTTTTCCTTCCTCTTACATTGTGTTTAGTATGGTTTAGGTAGTAGTAGTAGTAGTTGTTAGTAGTAGTAGTAGTAGTAGTTGTAGTAGTAGTAGTAGTAGTAGTAGTTGTTGTTGTTCTTGTAGGAGTAATTGTAGTAATAGTAGTAATTGTAGTAGTAGTAGTAGTAGTAGTTGTTGTTGTTCTTGTAGGAGTAATTGTAGTAGTAGTAGTAGTAGTAGTAGTAGTGCAGTAGTGTAGTAGTAGTAGTAGTAGTAGATAATGTGTAATAGTGGTAGTAGTAGTGAGTGTGCAAGTAGTAGTAGCAGCAGTAGTAGTAGTAGTAGTAGTAGTGCAGCAGTAGTAGTAGTAGTAGTAGTAGAAGTAGTTGTAGTAGTAGTAGTAGTAGTAGTAGTAGTAGTAGTAGTAGTAGCAGTAGTAATAGTAGTAGTTGTAATAGTAGTAACTGTAGTAGTAGTAGTAGTAGTAGTAGTAGTAGTAATTGTAGTAGTAGTGGTAGTAACAGTAGTAGTAGTAGTCAGTGTCATGCCTCTCTCCCCTCTTCCCTCTCCCCCAACCCCCAACACATCATCGTGGCGGCGCGGCGGTGGTGGCAGTGGTGGTGGTAGCGGTGGCGGTGGTGGTGGTGGTGGTGGCTGTGGTGATGGTGGTGGTACTGTCCAAATTGTTATTTATGGAATGAGCTTCTGTAGAGTTCCCGCTCGTAAATATTCCCTCATTATGTTAACACGGCCGCTCCTCTCCCTCTCTCCCTCTCTCCCTTTCTCCCTCTCTCCCTCATTACCCCGTGTGCCTTAATTAGGAGGTACCGTGTGGGCAGTTCATTTATCGAGGGTTCCAGTTATCCGGATCCGTAATGGCTAGGTGGCGTGGGTGTACCTGGCCGGACGTGCTTCACTTACCTGTAATTATTCACCATAGATCCGGACACCATCTCCCTCCTCACCTGTGGACCGGTAATTCCCCTCAGTTATCCGGACACGTGTACGGATATCTGAGACTTCTAGTTGTTGTTGTTTTTTTCTCTAGTACTTTCTTGTTACCTCCACCTAACCTGTGTGGAGAGCCTTACATGAAACTCCTCCTCCTCCTCCTCCTCCTCCTCCTCCTCCTCCTCCTCCTCCTCCTCCTCCTCCTCGTCATCTGCTCACAAAAATCCAGATCAAAGCGGCGCCAGGAAGTCACCCTTGTGTCCGCCTTTTAATTAGTTACCTCTTCATCCTTCTCTCTTCTTCGCTTTTGTCATCCTAATTTCTTCCTCCTCGTCCTCCTCCTCTTCCTCTTCCTTTTCCTTGTACTCCTCCTCCTCCTCTTGAGTCTTCGGGCCATTCGCTGCGGCTCTCCTCCTCCTCCTCCTTGTCTTCTTCCTCCTCCTCCTTGTCTTCTTCTTCTTCTTCTTCTTCTTCTTCTTCTTCTTCTGCTTCTTCTGCTTCTTCTTCTTGCTGGAATAACTTTGTCCCAAGCAGTTATTCTCATGTCTTCTCTCTCTTCCTTTCTTCCTTTCCTCTTCCATTCTTCTCTCTTTTTTTTATCCTTAATTTACTTTTTCTCTGTTCTCTCTTTTTTTCTCCTTTCATCTCTTCTTCCTCTCTTTCTTTTTTTTTATATATTCTTCCGTTTTCTTTGTCTCCTTTCCTCTCATTTATTTATTTATTTACTTATTTATCTATTTATTTATTCATTGACATCTCCTTTTATCACATTCTTCAAGGTAAAAGGGGCCAAAAAGTCTGCTGGTGGTGGTGTGTTCCTTTGTGTTCCCTTGTGTTCCTCCCTCTCCCGGGTATAACTTGAACATAAGCTTGTAAAAGTCTACGCCACCCTTACTCTCCCTTTACTCTCACTAATAGGTGTATACTCTTCCCCTTTACTGCTCTCACCGCCTTACCTCTCCCTCTCTCTCTCCCTCTCCCTCTCTCTCCCTCCCTCTGCTACGTTAGGCTAAGCTGGCTAAGCTGTCATGCTGTCAACACTTCCTAAGCTTTAATTTTCTGAAGTGTGTGATGTTTTATGATGTGCTGTGGTGCTGGAGGAGGAGGAGGAGGAGGAGGAGGAGGAGGAGGAGGAGGAGGAGGAAATGGAGGAGGATTAAAATGACACGTTTTCTTGAAAGATTGATACTAAGGTCCTCTCTCTCTCTCTCTCTCTCTCTCTCTCTCTCTCTCTCTCTCTCTCTCTCTCTCTCTCTCTCTCTCTGGCTGCGACTTGTTTATTTATAGATGAAGTCAAACATACACACACACACACACACACACACACACACACACACACACACACACACACACACACAGACACACAGACTCCCAGTATAGATAATGAGTCAGAATTGTTTGTTTGAAGATTCGATGTAGTAATCATATAATTATAACTGAGAGAGAGAGAGAGAGAGAGAGAGAGAGAGAGAGAGAGGGGGGAGGAGGCATTATCAACAGAACACAATGCTCAAAGTTGTGTTTTGTGGCCAAGTTCATTTTGAGGACTTTAATGTGCTTGTGTGTGTGTGTGTGTGTGTGTGTGTGTGTGTGTGTGTGTGTGTGTGTGTGTGTGTGGGAGGAGAGAGGAGAGAGAGAGAGAGAGAGAGAGAGAGAGAGAGAGAGAGAGAGAGAGAGAGACTATTTTCACTGGACTACTCTTCTTCTGTAGTTGAGAGAATGTGAAGGGTCTCATAGGAGGAGGAGGAGGAGGAGGAGGAGGAGGAGGAGGAGGAGGAGGAGGAGGAGGAGGAAGGAAAGAAGTAAATAAAAGGAAGAGGAGGAATTGCTTGAAGTAGTGTAGAAGAAAAGAAAGGAGGATATTGAAAACAAGAGGAGGAGGAGGAGGAGGACAACGAGGAAGAGAAAAAGAAAGAATTTGAATAGAAGAGAGGGAGAGAAGAGAATTTGCAGAGAGAGAGAGAGAGAGAGAGAGAGAGAGGGAAATAGCAGTGTTTCAGAATACGTGTGTGTATGTGTGTGTGTGTGTGTGTGTCCCGCCACTCTGCTCACGACTCGCCTCCCTCGCCACCTTCACGCTGCACGCTGCTGCCGCAAATCCCGCACACTATTGCCGCCCTGACGGATGGCGAGGCGGCGAGGCGAAGAAGACCAGTGCTGACGGTGGTGGTGGTGGTGGAGGTGGTGGTAGCGGAGGCGGTGATGGTGGTGGTCTCCCTGTTCTGTCACCGCAACGCTTCATTAAGGCTTGGAGGAAGCAAAGCAGTAACATGGCTGAGTAAACACTGAGGAAACGGTGATAATGATGAAGTAGGGAGAGGAGGAGGACGAAAACTGCAGGAAGAGTAAGAGGAAAGAGGAGGAGGAGGAAAATTGCGAGAAAGAGTAAAGAGGAGGAAGAGGAGGAGGAGGATGTCTGAAGGCGTCCTTGGCAAGTGGTCGGATCGCGGCATTTTTGTTTAATATCGAGACATCCAAGGCGGTGGCGGAGGCGGAGGGAGGAGGGGTGGAGGGGAAGGGGAGGGAGGGCGTGGGCGGTGAGATAGGAAGTTATGAACCCTCGTGGCTGCTTCAGAGTCGGTGGTTCACGAGAGGGAAGGAAAAAAGTGGCCCTTCCTTGACAGAATGGTCCAGATATTAAAAGGTACCGTATCTAGATGAGGCTGGCGGGCCACGGGACTCGAGGATACGTACTGAACCACGGCTTGTAGAGCTTCATGATACACTCCCTCACCACCACCACCACCACCACCACCACCACCACGCGTAAATTAACAAGGAAGGGGAGAAAAGTAATCTTAGAATGACATATCAATAAAAATAGGTTCGTATTCTCAATCACTTTGTGCTTCACCTCCATTATTTCAAAAGGCTTTATTTAAGTTTATATATATATATATATATATATATATATATATATATATATATATATATATATATATATATATTTTTTTATTTATTTATTTTTTTTTTACGTTTCTAGAGGCAACGTGACAAGATATCTGCACTATTAACAGAGGAAACACTCTTGAAAACCCCGCTAATAATCTCTGTGGCCTTAGAAAATAGTCGTGGTGAGAGAGCAGAGCGTTTCTGACTAAAGCACTTTTCCGTCTTCTTTTTCTGTCAATTTTGTGACGACTGTCAACTTTTGCAGACGGTGGCCGTCACACACAAGCTTGCTTCCGCCTTTGCCGCGCTTGTCGATTGTAAACAAACATGGCTCCTCATTCACCCCAGCAAGCCGCGGCTTTTTTGCACCTTATAATGTAATCAGCTGTTCTGTGATCCCAAAGGCAACGGTGACCTCTAATGCTCTCTATGAGAAATTCGTCAGTGTGTTTTGTCCACTGCTCATCTTGGCCAGCTACTTGGAAGTTGCCTTGGAAATATTAAAAAACGTCGCACATTTGCACTCCTCTGGAAATGTAACACAAACAACTGAGGAACTTTTCATTGCTAGGCTAAAAGAAAAAAAATATGTATACAAATATATATTCATCAACTCATTTAAATTTTTTTTAACAAAAATGTTGATTAGAAACCATAGTTCTTATTTTGACTAAAAATTGGCGCTAGACGAAAACGATGCGTTCCGTCTGACTCAAGACGACGGAAAGAGTTGACAGAAGAGTAAAAAGACGACGGAAATCGCCTGAGACGACGGAAAAAGTGCTAGTGTGACGCCGCCTTAAGACAATACATTAGTGTGTAGCCATCGTGTGTACCCGTGACAGTGGCAGTCACTATAGGAGACACCCGGCTGTTTCCACCAATCACTTTCATTCATCGTGCTGAGAGAGAGAGAGAGAGAGAGAGAGAGAGAGAGAGAGAGAGAGAGAGAGAGAGAGACCAGTGAAGCAGTGAAGCTGTGAAGAAGAGCAAAGGAGAAGTGTAAAGCTTGAGTCTTGATGAGTTAGCGAGTAATATTTCTCTAGGTGTATCTTCACAGGTATACACGTACAGTCAACACCCACACTGGTACACACACACACACATACGCACACACACACACACACACACACACACACACACACACACACACACACACACACACCCCTGGCCACTGAAGACTAGAGGATAAGTTTAAAGGTTGAGTGTGGCAGAGTTAGCGAGCAATACTTCACAGCACACCAACGCTCATTTCCTCTCTGCTTCTCCTGCACAGGCGCGGCGGAGGGACCTTCCTGGCGGGCTGGACGCTGACACCAGGTGAGTAGATACATAGACAGATAAAGAGATAGATAGACAGATAGATAGATAGATAGATAGATAGATAGATAGATAGACAGATAGATAGATAGATAGATAGATAGACAGAAAGATAGATAAATAGATAGATACAGTACATACCTTTGCTGACTTCCTGTTGAGCTGTCTTCAGGAAACTTGGGGTCGTTGTACAGACAGAGGCGTGTGTGTGTGTGTGTGTGTGTGTGTGTGTGTGTGTGTGTGTGTGTGCGTGTGCGTGTGTCCGTGTGTGTTATGAATTATGGAGTACAATTTAGTTTTACGTGTTTTCATTCATTCATCGTGTTTTTATTGTTTTGTTTTATGTCAATACTTGTTACTGTAGTCATGAAACACACTCTCTCTCTCTCTCTCTCTCTCTCTCTCTCTCTCTCTCTCTCTCTCTCTCTCTCTCTCTCTCTCTCTCTCTCTCTCTACGCTACTTAACTTCTCTCCACTTTTCCCTTCCCTCTTCACATTTCCCTAGCTCAGAAAATGCTCTCTTTTTTTCCCCTTCCCTCCCTTCATGTATTCTTTCTTCCTACCTCCTCCTCCTCCTCCTCCTCCTCCTCCTCCTCCTCCTCCTCCTCCTCCTCCTCCTCCTCCTCCTCACTTTACTTAGCACATATTGTAGTCTCCTCCTTAATTCTTGGCGGAAAATGTTAACGGTCTCGTAATATTGTGCTTTTAGCGTCCTCCTCCTCCTCCTCCTCCTCCTCCTCCTCCTCCTCCTCCTCCTCCTCCTCCTCTCCTGACCTCCCTTGTGAAGTCTCCCCAAAATTCTCTCTCTCTCTCTCTCTCTCTCTCTCTCTCTCTCTCTCTCTCTCTCTCTCTCTCTCGTGTTATTGTCTCTCCAAAGTGTCTTGTTGAAATATCTCGTGGTCTCGTGAGAAGGGAAGTGTCCTCTCTCTCTCTCTCTCTCTCTCTCTCTCTCTCTCTCTCAGCAGGAAGTGCAATTTTCTGGGTAATTTATCGCCTCGTGTTTCGTTATATAATATACTGTATAATTTGAGGTTATTGGACCACACACACACACACACACACACACACACACACACACACACACACACACACACACGTTGTACTTTCAAGTTAAAGATGTAATTTGTGTCTTTTTTGTTTGTTTTGAAATGCTGTGTTTGTGTGGAAGGCGTGACGGGCTGACGCGTGTGTGGGGAACATTGGTGTGTGTGTGTGTGTGTGTGTGTGTGTGTGTGTGTATGCGTCCTTCAGTAACCTTGGATTTCGAGGATGAACGCTCGCACACACACACACACACACACACACACACACACACACACACACACACACACACACACACACACACACACATGGCTTCACCACCTAAGCTTCATCGTGTGTCTCTTTTACTGCACCATAACAAATCTTTTTCACGGTTATCACTTCAAGAAGCTGAGAGAGAGAGAGAGAGAGAGAGAGAGAGAACCTTCCTCTCACTATTTACAAGTCATTATTTCATTATTTTTTCAACTTTTCACAATCCAATCTTTAAAATTTTCCGTAGTTCAGCAATAAAGATGAGACAATATATTCGTAATTCTCTCTCTCTCTCTCTCTCTCTCTCTCTCTCTCTCTCTCTCTCTCTCTCTCTCTCTCTCTCTCTCTCTCTCTCTCTCTCTCTCTCTCTCTCTCTCTCTATGACAACCGTGATTATTTCATTAGTGCAAGTTTATGCCTTTTAATTAACATCATATTCATTTCCTGCCTTCCTCTTTTCATATTTATCTCTTGATTGAATCCAAGTTTTTTCTCTCTCTCTCTCTCTCTCTCTCTCTCTCTCTCTCTCTCTCTCTCTCTCTCTCTCTCTCTCTCATTATTCACGTTCTTATTAGTAATATTTCACCAAAAAAGCGACACACACACACACACACACACACACACACACACACACACACACACACACAGGGAAGTCTATCTAATTAATACAGGTTTCTTAAAATGTTCTTGTGTTTTGGGGTAGAAAAAAAAAAGAAATCTCGACTTTTTTCTTCCTCAAATACGTCTTCTTTATATTTGACGAGATACAATCACTGTTGGCATTACTAAGAAATTCATAGGGGGATATATACTCTCTCTCTCTCTCTCTCTCTCTCTCTCTCTCTCTCTCTCTCTCTCTCTCTCTCTCTCTCTCTCTCTCTCTCTCTGTTACGTGGAAGGTGACAAAACACACCTGTCATTGCCGCCTCGCCCAGGTGTACTAATGAGGACTTCGTGACATTACACACCTGTAATTAGAGGCCGGCTCCTCCCTTACCTGGAACCACACACACACACACACACACACACACACACACACACACACACACACACACACACACACACGATTTTCCTCATTATTTTATTCTTTTTCTTTTATTTTGCCTTCCTAATACATATCCTTGCACTCCACTTCCTCCTCCTCCTCCTCCTCCTCCTCCTCCTCCTCCTCCTCTTCATAACTACACACTTCCTTTTGCTGGCCACCACTTCCTCCTCCTAAATTAAGGAAGATCAAAAAATAAAACATAGTGTTCCTCTTCTTCTTCTTCTTCCTCCTCCTCCTCCTCCTCCTCCTCCTCCTCCTCCTCCTCCTCCTCTTCTTACGCACTGGACCTGCTAAATATTTAAGTATGGTGTGTCTTTGGTGTGTGTCGGGGTGTCGGTAATGGGAGAGAGAGAGAGAGAGAGAGAGAGAGAGAGAGAGAGAGAGAGAGAGAGAGAGAGAGAGAGAGAGAGAGAGAGGATAGTTACTTCGAGATGCTTTTTGTTGAACTTTTAAAACGAAGCTTGTGTCAATTTTTTCCCTCTTTTTCCTCCCTCTCCTCCTCCTCCTCCTCCTCCTCCTCCTCCTCCTCCTTCTGATGGTTGTGGGAGGGAACACAGTTGGTGGTAAGTAGAAACCTTCCTCCCTTCCTTCCTTCCCTCCTTCCTTCCTTCCTTCCTTCCTTCCTTCCTTCCTTTCTTGCTCCCTCCCTCCCTCCCTCCCTCCCTCCTCCTCCTCCTCCTCCCTCCTCCTCCTCCTTCCTTCCTTCCTTCCTTCCTTCCTTCCTTCCTTCCTTGAGAGAGAGAGAGAGAGGGCGTAGGTCAAGCGGCAGACAAGAGATAAGAAGAAAACTAGGAAAATAACGAAAGAGGAAACGGAGTGAAGTAATGCAGGAGATAAGGAAGAGGAAGACTAGGAGGAGAGGAGGAGGAGGAAGACTTGGAGGAGAGGAGAGGAGGAGGAGGAAGACTAGGAGGAGAGGAGAGGAGGAGGAGGGAGACTTGGAGGAGAGGAGAGAAAGGAAAGAAAGAAGGAAATTTTAACGTAAAGAAGGAAATAATGGATGCTTTGTGAGGGAGTGGAGAGTAAGAGATGAGAGAGGCGCAGACTGACAGACAGACACAAACAGACAGACAGACAGACAGACAGAAAACGAGATGCAGTCACAGAGATAGACATACATACAGACAGACCAGATAGCCAGATAGACAGACAGACAGACAGACAGACAAACAGATAGCCAGACAGACAGACAGACAGATAGCCAGATAGACAGACAGACACAGACAGACAGAAATCGAGATATAGTCACAGAGATAAGACATACATACATACAGACTGATGGCCAGATAGACAGACAGACAGACAGACAAAACAAGATGTAGTCACAGAGAGATAGACATACATACATACAGACAGACAGGTAGCCAGATTGACAGACAGACAGACAGACAAACAGACAGACAGACAGACAGACAGACAGACACTTAGTCCCCATCCTTCTTAATTACGTATGATTAGGTTTGGTTGGGTTAGAATAGGATAGGTTAGGTTAGGTTAAGTTAGGTTAGGTTAGGTTAGGTTAGATAAGGATAGGTTAAATTAGGTTAGGTTAGGTTTGGTTAGGATAGGTTAGGATAGGTTAGGTTAGGTTACAATGAGTGACGCGGCTTCACATTTCACATCACAAATTTCCAGCGTTTCGTGCTTTTCTCGTTTCCAGATTTCAACAATGTCCCTTTGAATTAGAGTATTCCAGGAGTTCACTGGGACAAGAGCGAAGGAGGGCACGGCAGGAGGAGGAGGAGGAGGAGGGAGGAGAAGGGGAGGGAAAAAGTATTGAAGGCGACACACAAAAGAGAAATAGAGGCTGTCACAGGCACGTTCTGGAGGTCTGCTTTAACGAGACGCCCAGACGGAAGGCCGCTATCGGGGGCTTAGGAGTCTCTCTCGGGAACCACAGGGGCGGGGGAGGCACTGGGAGGAACCGGGGAGGAAGGAAGAAGCAAAGGGGGGAGGCTATGCGGGTCCAGAGAGAGAGAGAGAGAGAGAGAGTAGCAGTGAGAGTTGAAAAAAAGCCCCAGCAGACTCTATTGTTTTGGTTCTCACGGCAATTGTTGGTGGTGAAAGGTGAGCGTTGAGTACTTTACCTGTATTCTTGCAACTATTTATACCAGTACCTGTGCTGTACCTGTAACCCTTGTCCTGTACCTACCCATTACTCCCTAGTCCCTGCACCTGTACCGGTTATCCACTGTACCGTGTAGCCTTATCCTGTACCTTTTACTAGTACCTGTAACTCTATTGATGTTGCTTCTGTGTTCCTTCTATATTGTAACTGTTAAGAATGGCGTGTGTGTGTGTGTGTGTGTGTGTGTGTGTGTGTGTGTGTCAGCGCGGCGCCTTTCCTACCCCTGGTGGCAGCGAAGCGGGTTTTTCCTCCACAGGGGCCTTCTGCAGGTGGGGCGCCCGAGACTACGGCAATATTGACTCCTACTTTGATTGTTGACTGTGTAAATATGCACGTAGGCCATTTTCTCTCTCTCTCTCTCTCTCTCTCTCTCTCTCTCTCTCTCTCTCTCTCTCTCTCTCTCTCTCTCTCTCTCTCTCATATATCCTTCAGTTTTGTAAAGAGAGATCACAAATGCTGGTTTCTTCTGAAGCTGTGAGTGATTTGCAATTTTAATAGGCGATAAAAGTAGAGTTTTCATCTGTAGCCCAGCGGAGGAGGAGGAGGAGGAGGAGGAGGAGCGGCGCCGCGGGAATGGCTGGGAGTTTGAAATTTATGTGAAATATTTCCCATCCTTAGAGTGGCGAGGTGTTGAGAGAGAGAGAGAGAGAGAGAGAGAGAGAGAGTTTTCGAGTGGTGCGCATGGTGAAGAGAGGGAAAGATAGAGAGGATGAGTTGTTATTATACTATCTCTCTCTCTCTCTCTCTCTCTCTCTCTCTTCGCCGTTTTGCTAATGCTCTATTCCTTCCTTCCACTTCTCCTCCTCCTCCTCCTCCTCCTCCTCCTCCTCCTCCTCCTATTCCTCCTCCTCCTCCTCCTCCTCCTCTTCCTCCTCCTCCTCCTCCTCCTCATCTGTTTTTCGACTTCTCAAGACCAGCTGAAGTAAACATTGTCCAGCCTCCGTATTGATCCTCCTCCTCCTCCTCCTCCTCCTCCTCCTCCTCCTCCTCCTCCTCCTCCTCCTCCTCCTCCTCCTCCATACGCACTAAAATACAGAAACCAAGGATACCATGTGTGTGTGTGTGTGTGTGTGTGTGTGTGTGTGTGTGTGTGTGTGTGTGTGTGGATATTAGCTGAGGACAGTGAGAGGAGTGGAGTGTCCTTTTGGGGTGCAGGAAGTGGCGTCGGGGGTGCGGGGCTGAGAGGGGCTGGGAGAGGCTGGGCGGGGCGGGGGTGGGATTTGGGAGGGTTTGTGCAGAAGTGAGAGGTGGTGTGAGTGGGTGAGAGCGTAAGAGGGAGAGTGTGTGGGGGGGGGTGAGAGAAGCTGTATTGTAAAGCTCTATATTGATTCATCGTAGTTGCATTATAAAGGTCTGAATATCGTAAAGCTCTATTATAAAGGTTAATTGTAAGGCTGTATTGTAAAGCTGTATTGTAAAGCTGTATTATAAAGCTGCATTATAAAGCTCAACTATAAAGCTCCATTGTAAGACTCTTTCAAAAAGTTGTATTGTAAAGCTCTATCGTAAAGCTGTATAGTAAAGCTCTATTGTAAAGCTGTATTGTCAAGCTTTATCGTAAGGCTGCATTGTAAAGCTCTATCGTAAAGCTGTATTTTAAGGATCTATCGTAAGTCTGTATTATAAAACTATCGTAAGGCTCTATCGTAAAGCTGTATTGTAAAGCTGTATTATAAAGCTGCATCGTAAAACTCTATTGTAAGGCTTTATAATGGTGTATATAATGTCCGCCTGCACTTACCGGCCGGACAACCAATAATCTATAAAGAGAACGAACAAGAGAGAGAGAGAGAGAGAGAGAGAGAGAGAGAGAGAAAAAAAGGAGAAAAATAAAGTCATCCTCAGCGAAATTACTTGCAGTTTGATTCTGAGAAAAATAAAGTAAAAAAAAAAGAGAAAGAAAAAAAAAGAAAATGCTCGTCTTATACTTTTCTTTCTATTTTCCTTTTTATAACTTTCTTACTCTTTTTTAATTTTCCTAATAGTTTCATCTTATTTTTGTCTTTTCCCTTGTTGTTGTTGTTGTTGTTGTTGTTGTTGTTGTTGTTGTTGTTATATTTTCCTCCCATTTCATTAATCTTTTTTTTTTTTCCTAAGTTTCGTCTTATTCTCTGCCTAGTTGTCTTTCCTCCTTTTCCTCTTGTTGTTGTTCTTGTTCTTGTTTTTTGTTCTTGTTGTTTTTGTTGTCATATTTTCCTCTCCTTTCATAATTCCTTCGTTTTTTTTTTATTTTCCTAATAGTTTCGTTTATTCTCTGCCTAGTTGTCTCCTCCCCACCTTTCCTCTTGTTGTTGTTGTTGTTGTTGTTGTTGTTGTTGTTGTTGCTATATTTTCCTCCCCCTTTTATTATTCCTTCGTTGGTCGGTCGCCGCGGGGTTGCCTTTTGTGTGTATTTTGTGTATTTTTCGTTGACAAAGACTTCACGCCCGGATAGCGAAGGTGGATTTTCTCCTGCCGGGGGAAAAGTGACAAAGAGCCTCCCATTTTTAACGCTGCCTGCTTGTGTGTGTGTGTGTGTGTGTGTGTGTGTGTGTGTGTGTGTGTGTGTGTGTGTGTAATTCACCACGTCGTCTGCTGGTCACCCAGCCAGTCTTCCCCATTACGGAGCGAGCTCAGAGCTCATAGACCGGTCTTCGGGTAGGACTGAGACCACAACACACTCCACACACCGGGAAAGCGAGGCCACAACCCCTCGAGTTACATCACGTACCTATTTACTGCTAGGTGAACAGGGACTACATATTATGAGGCTTGCCCATTTGCCTCGCCGCCTCCGGGACTCGAACCCGGACCCTCTCGATTGTGAGTCTAGCGTGCTAACCACTACACTACGCGGTGTGTGTGTGTGTGTGTGTGTGTGTGTGTGTGTGTGTGTGTGTGTGTGTGTGTGTAATTCACCTCGGTCGTCTGCTGGTCACCCAGCCAGTCTTCCCCATTACGGAGCGAGCTCAGAGCTCATAGACCGATCTTCGAGTAGGACTGTGTGTGTGTGTGTGTGTGTGTGTGTGTGTGTGTGTGTGTGTGTGTGTGTGTGTGTGTGTGTGTGTGTGTGTGTGTGTGTGTGTGTGTGTGTGTGTGTGTGTGTGTGTGTGTGTGTGTGTGTGTGTGTGTGTGTGTGTTTTCAGGAGTGAGTGGAGCTCGTAACGTCCTTTCTTTTAATGAGAGAGAGAGAGAGAGAGAGAGAGATTCAGTAAGGTAATGCGCCAGCTAACGTTCGCATTTAACCTCTTCCTCTCTCTCTCTCTCTCTCTCTCTCGCACCAAAATTTAACAGCGCAGTTTCCGAGGTCGCCGTGAAAACCATTCAGAAAGGCGGACAATAAACTGCACTACCACCACCACCACCACCACCACAGGGATAACTCACGTGTGCCAGGCGGGAAGAGATGCGGGAGGAGGAGGAGGAGGAGGTGGTGGTGGTGGTGGTGGTAGTGGTATGCTGGGACAGAATGTATTGTGGCACCTTCAAATTGGCATTGTTGATTTAAAGGCTCTAGTGGCACTGTTAGTTAGCCAGTCGCCCTTCCCTCTCCTTAGAACCTTTTCCTCTCACTCTACCAAATACTGCGCCCTAAGGAGGAGGAGGAGGAGAAAGAGGAAGAGGAGGAGGAGGAGGAGGAGGTTGCCATATTTCAGCAGTGTCAGGTGAAGCGCATTTCCACTCCATTAAGGGGCTTTGCTACTCCCTCAGGAACCGCCATGTCCTTCACCACCACGTCCTTTCCACCACGGCCACCACGCCCTCCCCACACTGACACCACCGATTCAAGCCTTCCTCCTCTTTCGCCCTCGCTTCTTTTCCACTTTTATTTCCATTTTGTCTCTAATTCTACGTTCCTCGTTCCTCCTCTTCTTTTTCCTCGTTTTCCCTTGTCTTTTCCTCTCTTTTCTTCATCCTTTATCCCTGCCCTCTCATCCTTTTTCCTTCTTTCTCGTCCTTCTCTTCTGTCTCATTCTAATTATTCGTTCCTCGTTTCTTTACTTTTCCCTTACTTTTTCCGTGTCCTTCCCTCTCTTTGATATTTTCTCTCTGTTTTCTTCCCTCTCCTCTCATTCCCTTTTCTTTTCTCTCGTCCTTCCTTCATGTCTTATTCTTCCCTCTCATCCCTCATCCTTCCCCTTCTCTCCTCTTCCCTCTCGTCCCTCCTTCCTTTTCCCTCGTTCTCCCTTCATCCAGCGAGTGAGGATCAGGATTAGGAATAAGGATTAGGGATTAGTGATCAGGATTAGCCAGGCTTGAGGAGGACTTGATTGCGTGTTGGTCAGTTCGGGTCACCGGTGTTGCTTTTTTTTTTTTTTTTATTTCTACCATGTGGGTTTTTCACGGAAATTTATGGGCTAAAGGAGATACTTTTTGTGGTACCTCTTATCTCAAAGCCCACCCGCTAGGAAACCGTTGCCCCGAGTGAGTAAGCCCAACCTATACTCGGACCGTGGACAGGATTCGAACCCGTGCGCTTGGAGACCCCTCGGACCTCAAAGCACGCATGGTTCCACTGTACCACGGCGGTCCCAGCTTTTACAGAATTGCCTTGTTGTTTTTGTGTTCTTGTTTTACTCGTGTTTTTCTCGTGTTTTTGTTGTGTTTTTGTTGTGTACTGCTGACACGTTGATTAGTGGAAGTGGTGTGAGTGAGGTGACTCTTCCCTCTGTCATGTCACTTCTTGGATCGACATGTGTTTGCCTCGTATTCTCAAACACTTCTGTGCTTCACCTCAACTATTTCAAAAAGCTTTCATATGAATTTCACGAGTATTTTTTCAAGATGGTTTTGAAGTTCTCGAGGCAGATTGACAAGATTTCTGCATTATTAACTAGAAGAACACTCTTGAAAACCCTTCTAATCATGTCTGTGGCCTTACAAAACAGATGTGGTGAAAGAACAAAGCGTTTCTGAATACTCACTTGTGTCTCTCAAGTTTTGTGAAGTGTTGTGTTGGAGGTTAGTGTTCAGACGAGTTTTCCCTGACTAATGCTTGATGGAATGCTTGTAACCTTTCTCTGGTAAACTCTGGAACTCCTTACCTGCTTCTGCATTTCCAACTTCCTATGACTTGATTTCATTTAAGAGGGAGACTTCAAGACATTTATCCCTTTATTTTGGCTAGCCCTTTTGGACCAGCAAGGGGACTGGCAAATAAGCAGGCCTTTTCTTTCGTTTTGTTGCCCTTGGCCATTTTTCCTCTCTTACATAAAATAGAATGGCAGTTATTGTGTTTCTGGCCACTCAAAGCGTCACGGAGCGGATGAAACAACAAGAATTATCTAAAAAAAAATCTGTACAGAACGCATTTCTTTAGCACCAAACACGGGAATATGAGAGTAAGGAACTGTTTTCTCGCTGCAGTATTCACCATTATACAAACACAGCCCTTCACTTTAGGAACAAACACTCGTATGTAAGAGCAAATCACTATTTTTCAGGTGGCAGTAAGGAAAGAGGCAACACAGGTGGAAGCAATTAGACAGTACCTCCTGGCGTCTTGAATAGCGCTCGGGGATTAGGGAAGGAGATTGCCGGCCACAAAACAAGGCGCGCTGCTTCCTGTGAATGGAACACCGGCAAAACACAATATGACCCTTTGTCCCGCACGCTGATCCCCGCTGATGACCGAACACTATGCCAGATTACCCACAGATGCACCGACACACACACACACACACACACAGATATAGGCCCGTATTCAGACACGCTCTGTTCTCTCACATCGGCTATTTTCAAGGCCCACAGAGATGACTGGCGGGATTTTCAAGAATGTGTCTCCAATTAATTATGTGGAAATCTTGTCACTTTGCCTCAAAAACAGTAAAAACATCTTAAAAAATGCCATTCTCTCTTTTACGACTTTCCAAGGTCACAGAAATGACTAGCGGGGTTTTCAAGTGTTTCCCCAATTAATAATACAGAAATTTCATCAATCTGCCTTTAGAACCATAAAAACACCTTAAAAAGCGTGTAGATTTAAATAAAGCTTTTTGAAATAGAGGTGAAATGCAGAAGAGGTTAAGAATACAAGCTATAGACACAGACAGACACATAGGCTGCGGGAAGATGAGAGGGCATGGAGGAGTATAGACAGCCACACAGACACAGGAGAGAGGAAGTGGGGCGTGAGTGGTGCGGTGCATGAAAGACACAGGGAGTTGAACTTGTCATAATTAACTTGATCAGATTCCTCGCGTGTCCCTCAACACTCAACCACCGGCCTGTGAGTGATTGGTATTCCCGGCACGTGTGTGTGTGTGTGTGTGTGTGTGTGTGTGTGTGTAAGCTTCATACCTTTTTAGCATTGTAATATCAACCGTTTAGTTTTATATGTGAGTCTGTGTGTGTGTGTGTGTGTGTGTGTGTGTGTGTGTGTGTGTGTGTGTGTGTGTGTGTGTGTGTGTGTAAGAAGTAATACCCCACTCATATCGCCTGCCACTAATTTTTGCGTGACTCTGTTATAAATATTCCTGATTAAAGTGTGTTTACGACCGTCTGGCAGCCTCGTTTCCTCCTCCTCCTCCTCCTCCTCCTCCTCCTCCTCCTCCTCACCACCACCACCACCACCACCACCACCACCACACTCATCACACATTCTATCGATTATGCATCAGGTGGTGAGTGATGGTAGGAGAAGGAGGAGGAGGAGGAAGAGAAGAATTAAGGAATGAAGGAAGGGAAGAGATTAAACATGTATACTAAAAAATATTATGAAAGGCCACTGTTGAATAAAGGAAGATTATGGAGAGGAGAGGAGGAGGAGGAGGAGGATATGAGACAGATGAGAAGGACGAATATTAAAGGAGGAGGAGAAGGAGGAGGAGGAGGAGGAGGAGGAGGAGGAGGAAGACCTTATATTGGTGGGTAACATGTGGTCTCTGCCATTACTTATGCCCTCCTCCTCCTCCTCCTCCTCCTCCTCCTCCTCCTCCTCCTCCTCCTCCTCCTCCTCCTCCTTATCCTGTATTCTCTAAACCTTGTTCGACATTTCCTGAAAACAAATCAAGTCTTTCCTCATAACTGTCCTCCTCCTCCTCCTCCTCCTCCTCCTCTTCTCTTCCTCTTCCTCTTCCTCTTCCTCCTCCTCCTCCTCCTCCTCCTCTTCCTCCTCCTCTATTGTCCTCACTTAATCGTGCCCCTGTCCTCTTTCACGCTTCCATGACCAAACATCTTCCTTATCTCTCTCTCTCTCTCTCTCTCTCTCTCTCTCTCTCTCTCTCTCTCTCTCTCTCTCTCTCAACAATTCCCTTTGAGACGTTGAACTCAAGTCGTGTGTGTGTGTGTGTGTGTGTGTGTGTGTGTGTGTGTGTGTGTGTGTGTGTGTGTGTGTGTGTGTGTGTGTGTGTGTGTGTGCTAACTTTTTGTGTCACTGTTTGCGAATCGCTTTTCTCACTTAATGGTGAAAGTTTTTGAGTCGTGTGTTTGTTTGTTTGTTTATTTGTTTTTTTCTATTTGAGTTTTTTTTATTGTTTATCTATTTTTGTTTTTTTTTTCATTTATATATTTATTTCTCTCTCTCTCTCTCTCTCTCTCTCTCTCTCTCTCTCTCTCTCTCTCTCTCTCTCTCTCTCTCTCTCTCTCTCTCTCTCTCTCTCTCTCTCTCTCTCTCTCTCTCTCTCGCTTTCGTTGCGTCCCTAGAGACTCAACAAGTGTGTGTGTCGTCGTCAGGAGGAAGAGGAGGAGGAGGAAGAGGAGGAGGAGGAGGAGGAGGAGGAGGAGGAGGAGGAGGAGGAGGATTCAGGGTACATTTCTTCCTCATTTTTATTTCCTCTTCTTCCTTTCCAAGTCTTCCTTAAATTTTTAGGAATCTCGTGTTTTTATTTAGTTTTTCCTCCTCCTTTTTCTGGTCCTCTCGTTTTTTCCTCCCTCTCCTCCTCCTCCTCCTCCTCCTCCTCCTCCTCCTCCACTTTTCCCTTCCGCGTCGTGATGTCCTGTCCTCTCCTTTCCTCCACTCCCTCCTCTCTCCCTCGTGGTTAGTAATACAGTTGGCAGCTCTCTCTCTCTCTCTCTCTCTCTCTCTCTCTCTCTCTCTCTCTCTCTCTCTCTCTCTCTCTCTCTCTCTTTTCTCTCTCTCTTTCTCTCTCTCTCTCTCTCTCTCTCTCTCTCTCTCTCTCTCTCTCTCTCTCTCTCTCTCTCTCTCTCTCTCTCTCTCTCTCTCTCTCTCTCTCTCTCTCTCTCTCTCTCTCTCTCTCTCTCTTCCCACCCACACACATCACACACCCTTCTCTTTCTCTCCCATCCCTCCCCTCCCCTCCCCTCTCCTCATTGAGTCTCCCCTCACCCCAGGCGCCCCCCGTGGAGTCTCCCAGGGGCGCCTCACACCCCGGCCATAAAGCAGAGCATTTTCTTCCCCGAGGAGACGAGACGGCACATCATATAATATTTTTCCCCTTCATCGCTACTCTTCAGGGAATTGGCGGGCTCCCTTTGATCGCCTAGGCCTGTCTCTCTCTCTCTCTCTCTCTCTCTCTCTCTCTCTCTCTCTCTCTCTCTCTCTCTCTCTCTCATTTTTCTCTTTCTCCTCCGGCTTTTTCACGAAATATTTTCTCATGCCCTTTCTCAACTTCATTACAAATTTACATAGTGTGTGTGTGTGTGTGTGTGTGTGTGTGTGTGTGTGTGTGTGTGTGTGTGTGTGTGTGTGTGTGTGTGTGTGTGTGTGTGTGTGTGTGTGTGTGTGTGTGTGTGTGTGTGTGTGTGTGTGTGTGTGTGTGTGTGTGTGTGTGTGTGTGTGTGTGTGTGTGTGTGTGTGTGTGTGTGTGTGTGTGTGTGTGTGTGTGTGTGTGTGTGTGTGTGTGTGTGTGTGTGTGTGTGTGTGTGTGTGTGTGTGTGTGTGTGTGTGTATGATGGGAGAACAAGATGGCGGACAAACTTCAATAATTCTCATTTACTTTATTAATGGCAACACTTTGAGGGTTATGAGTCATCTGTGCCTCTCTCTCTCTCTCTCTCTCTCTCTCTCTCTCTCTCTCTCTCTCTCTCTCTCTCTCGTTGCCCGTAACGTGATTTAACCTTGTCATCTATATTACGCTCTATTAGAGAGAGAGAGAGAGAGAGAGAGAGAGAGAGAGAGAGAGAGAGAGAAAGATGGGGTAGTGTCTGAAACTTACTCTCATCATTGGTCTTTTCATTTGCTCTCTCTCTCTCTCTCTCTCTCTCTCTCTCT
>NC_059284.1:3184989-3192489 GCF_017591435.1 Portunus trituberculatus
CGATTAGACCATTTTATTGACATTAGGAAGGGTCTATGGAGGTCAGAAGATTGATGGACACACTCTTCACTATTTTAATCCCCACATAAGTTTCTGAAGCTGTATAAAATCACCAGAGACACCAGAAAGAATATGAAAACGTGTCATGGTACTGAAGGGGTTGTGTTCGCAAAGAGTTGTGAGAGTGAGTGCGCGCAAGAACTATCACAGTGAAGGCGGTGGTGGTGATGGCTGCGGTGTTGTTGTTGTTGGTGGTGGTGGTGGCGGCAGCGAGGCAACCCACCCACGACTTTAGAGATAATTTGATAAACCTCCTGAAAGGCGAGCCAAGACAAGGAGGAGGAGGAGGAGGAGGAGGAGTGGCGACGGTGGTGATGATTATGAGGAGGAACGTGAAGATGAGGAGGAGGAGCAAGAGGAGAAGTAATGATGATGGTGGTGATGGTGATAGTGAGGAGATGAAGGAAGAAGAGGAAGAGAAGGAGGAGATGGACGATAACGAAGTAAAGAGGAAGAACACTGAGCGATAGATTAAGACAAGTTTGTATTGACAGATTAACAAGATTTCTGGACTATTAACGTGGCAAACAGTCTTAACACGGTTGCCTCGATGAAGGTACACTGTAGACTGAATGTTTACGGTTATTCTGCCACATTATTAACCATTTCAGTACTGAGACGCATATTTACCATGAGTTTTGGGTATAAATAGACGATTTTATTTGCATTAGGAAAGGTCTATGGAGGTCAAAAGATTAGCTCGTTCAGTACTGTGACGTATTTTTTACCATGAGTTTGGGTACAAATAGACGATTTTATTCACATTAAGAAGGGTTTATGAAGGTCAAAACATTAATAGCTCAACCTTCACAATTTTAATCCCAACATTTGTTTCTGAAGCTGTATGGAATCGCAAAAAAATAGTAATCAGAATGAATATGAAAACGCGTTATGCAACTGAAGAGATTAAGATTTCTACATGAACATCCGGAGAAACACTCATGCGGACCCGGATCATGTCTGTGGCCTTGGAAAACAGTCGTGGTGAAAGATCAAAGCGTTTCTTAACCTCTTCAGTACCATGACACGTTTTCATATTCATTCTGCTTACTATTTGGTGGTTTTATACAGCTTCAGAAACATATATGGGTATTAAAATAGTGAAGACATCTAGCCATTAATCTTCTGACCTCCATAGACCCTTCCTAATGGAAATAAAATCGTTTAATGATATCCAAAAAAAATCAAGGTAAAATAAGTGCGTCTCAGTATTCTAAAAGGGCGTTAAGACCAGCTTTGTATGCATGGTGTACGCAGGAACAAACACGTGTATTATAAACCTCATGACTTCTGCAGCTTCCCGTATTTCATTATGTATGTGTTCGATCCCTCACCATCACACTATGTCACCTTCTCATTGTCTTAGTCCATCATATTCGAGAAAAAACGATTATTCACTCAGACAAGGCAGGAGTTTGGCATGTTTTTAAGGTATTTTAAGATAGTCTGGTATGTTTTTATGGCACTTTCAGACAGTTCGGCATGTTTTTAGAGGATTTTAAGATAGTTTTAGAGCATTTTCAGACATTTGGCATGTTTTTTAGGGCAGTTTAAGGTAGTTTGGCATGTTTTTAAGGCATTTTAAGATAGTCTGGTATGTTTTTATGCCACTTTCAGACAGTTTGGCATGTTTTTAGGGCATTTTAAAATAGTTTGGCATGTTTTAGGGCACTTTCAGACAGTTTGGCATGTTTTTTTAGGGGGATTTAAAGATAGTTTTGCATGTTTTTAGGGCATTCCAAGATAATTAAGCATGTTTTTATGGCATTTTAAGATAGTTTGGCATGTTTTTTTTATAATTTTCAATACAGTTTAGCATGTTTTTCAGGCCATTCTAAGACAGTTTGGCATGTTTTCAGGCCATTTTAAGACATTTTGGCATGTTTTTTAGGGAGTTTTAAGACAGTTTGGCATGTTTTCACGCCATTTTAAGACATTTTGGCATGTTTTTTAGGACGTTTTAAGACAGTCTAGCATGTTTTTTAGGGTATTTTAAGATAGTTTGGTATATTTTAAGGTCATTTTCGTCTCGCTGTCTCACTATCTCACCCTGTCACCATCTCACCATCTCATTTCCTCACCGCCTCATCAGCTCATCACATGCGAGGCGCCCTTTGTCCCTCGAGTCTCAATACTCAATGATCGTCTTTTTTTCATTTCATTCATTCATTTTTTTCTTCTTTTTTCGTCCATTCGTGGCTGTGGAAATTTAGCATTCACAGGACTTGCCTCTGAGGATTTCACCGCTTCCTCCTCTGACATCCTTCGACTTGACGGGAGTTTCCTTTTTGTCTCTCCCCGTTAGGACTTCCTTTCTCTCCTCTCCCCTCTCTCCTCTTCCTCTCTTTTGTCCTTCACTCTCTGCCTTCATCCCTTCTCGCTTCTTTACAATTTTCGCCTTCTTTTTTTTTTAGCTTCACCAACCTCTCCCTTTCTGTATTTTTTTTTTTTTCTTTTTACCTCCTCCTCCTCCTCCTCCTCCTCCTCCTTGCTGAGAGTGACAGCTACTGAAACTTTTCTTGAAAGCGACATTGAAAAGTTTAACGAAGTGAAGACTTGTATCGCTTCTGCGTGTGTAAGTGTGTGTGTGTGTGTGTGTGTGTGTGTGTGTGTGTGTGTGTGTGTGTGTGCGCAGGTAAGAAGGATGGTGCATATACAGTACGTCTTTCATCCTAATACTTCTTCCGCTTCTTCTTCCTCTTTCTCCTCCTCTTCCTCCTCTTCTTTCTTACTCCTCCTTTTCTTCCACCTCCTCCTCCTCTTTCTTACACACATCTCTTTCTCTCCTTACGCCTTCCCTTGCCTCTTCTTTCTCCTCCTCCTCAACCTCCTCCTCCTCTTCCTCCTGTTTTACCTTCCCTTGCCTTCCTTCCGTGTCTTCTCCCTCTCCCTCTCCCCCTCCCTCTCCACTCTCTCCCCTCATCAGAAGACGCGTGTTGACATCCGTAGAGAGACTCGAGCTAACAAGATTTGTGTCCCGCGGCAAACAGGAATCAGAGTGGTAATGGGCGCGCGGAGAGAGAGAGAGAGAGAGAGAGAGACGCCCGTATGTAGAAACGCCTCCCCCTCTCACTACGACAGTTTTCCAAGGACACTGAGACAACTAGCCGGTTTTCAAGACAGTTTTTTCCTATTAATACACTAAAAATCTTGCCAATCTATCACCAGAATTAAGAAAATACTCTTAAAAACACGACTGTCTTCAACTAGAGCCCATGAAAAGCAGTGATGGAGAGAGAGAGAGAGAGAGAGAGAGAGAGAGAGAGAGAGAGAGAAGCACACATCTTTCCTTCTTTCCTTCTCACACTTCTTTATCCCTTTCTCTACCTCTCCCTCTCCCTCTTATTCTCACTCTCTCCCTCCCTCTCTCCCTCCCTCCCTCCCTCTCCCTTTAGTGCAGCTCAGGGTCGGGAACATCCTCGCAGTTTCCGAAAGTTAAGCAAAAATGACACGCCCCGAATTTCTTCCTTTTTGAAGCGGAAATTAGAGAGGTGGGTGTGCGTGTGCCCCGTGTCACTATTTCCCTCCCGGGGTCCCACCACTCCTGACGCCTCTGACGGAGGGAGAGAGAGAGAGAGAGAGAGAGAGAGAGAGAGAGAGAGAGAGAGAGATGATCATCTTGCACCACCTTTCTCTCTCTCTCTCTCTCTGTTCGTCGGCCGCGTTCGAGTGAGAGAGAGAGAGAGAGAGAGAGAGAGAGAGAGAGAGAATATCACGCTGCACCACCTCTCTCTCTCTCTCTCTCTCTCTCTCTCTCTCTCTCTCTCTTATCGGCAAAGTTTACCCTCCCTCAAACACGCAGCCAAGATTTTGACAAGTTTTTTGGGTGTTGTCCAGCACTAGACACCCCGCCAGCCCCAACCAGCCTCCGCCAGCCCTCGCTAGTCCTCGCCAGTGATATTCAGGGCGCCTCCAGGTTGAAGGAAAGGGTGTATAGGTGTAGATGGTGTAGCTTTATGGTGTTTTATGGCTCTGTCGGGGTGGATTTCTTTTTTTTTTTTTTTCTTTTTTTCTTTCTTTTTTTGTGTGTGTGGTTTGGTGTGCCATCTGTTCAGCTCTGAAGTGGAGAGTGAGGGTAAAGGAGCGAAAGTTTTAGGTTACGTTAGGTTAGGTTAGGTTAAGTTAGGTCTCTCTCTCTCTCTCTCTCTCTCTCTCTCTCTCTCTGGTCCCTTTTTTAGGTTTCTTTTTTTTTTTTTTTTTTTTTTTTTGTTTTCCGGTTCGTATATAATTTAGTTTAGTGACTCTCTCTCTCTCTCTCTCTCTCTCTCTCTCTCTCTCTCTCTCTCTCTCTCTCTCTCTCTCTCTCTGTGATGCCTCTGTGGTACATTTTTCCAAGTGTTTTTGCACCGAGACGCATAAACAAGAGAGTGTTAGTGTGGGTGGAGGCGTCTGTCTGTGTGTGTGTGTTTGTGTGTGTGTGTGTGTGTGTGTGTGTTAACAGAATACAGAGAAGTGTCAGGGAGGAGGTACTGACTGTAAGCCCTCCCCCACCTCTCCCTCCTTCCTTTTATCTAACCATCCTCTGTTCTCTCTCTCTCTCTCTCTCTCTCTCTCTCTCTCTCTCTCTCCTTGGTTGTGACTTACGGCGAAGACTCAGGCGAGGAATTTATGTTGCCAATATCGGGAAGGGCTCGGCGCAGGGCGGAGGTGGGGACTGTAGGTGGAAAAACCGTCATTTTTTACCCTCCTCGAAATTATAGAGAATCGGAAACTGCCTCAACAATGGACACTCTTGAAGGACGCACACCACACCCCACCACACCCTACCCACCACAACCACACCACACCACACCCCACACCCTACCCACCACACACACACACACACACACACACACACACACACACCACACCACACCAGAATACACAAGACAAGGAGTGAACGAAGACGATGAAGGCAGTTATTTTTGAAGGAAAGTGTTAGGATGATGATGTGCGTGTGTGTGTGTGTGTGTGTGTGTGTGTGTGTGTGTGTGTGTGTGGTGTACCTAGCCAATGTCCTGCGGCGGAAGTGAGACCGGAAGTGGCTGGACCAACCCTCTCATTTTTCAGAGCAATATTTCCAACTTTTTTATATTTTTTCGGCAGGATATTCATCAGAGAGAGAGAGAGAGAGAGAGAATGTGTGTTTCTCTCTCTCTCTCTCTCTCTCTCTCTCTCTCTCTCTCTCTCTCTCTCTCTCTCTCTCTCTCTCATTATCTTTCTTTGTCTTCCTTCACGTCTATTCAGTAACTCAATATTTTTCACTTTCATATTTTTCTCTCCCTTCTTCCCATTTTCTCTTCTTTTCTTTTTTTTTATTATATTTTAAGGGAGAACATGGCGAGGGTGATTTAGAGGCGTCCGTAGGGAGGTGGTTAGGCAGGAAGGTTCAGGTGTCTAGGAGAGAGAGAGAGAGAGAGAGAGAGAGAGAGAGAGAGAGAGAGAGAGAGAGATTATGGTTGCCAAGAATAACACTGCCAAGAATAACACTGCAAAAAGTTAACAAACAGAGGGACACACACACACACACACACACCAGGTTCGTAACATAAATAAAGCAAAATTTCTCTCTCTCTCTCTCTCTCTCTCTCTCTCTCTCTCTCTCCAGTGTCTCTTTCCTCCACTTTTGTCCGGTGGCTCTTTTTCTCCTCCCTCACTCTTCCTCCCTTTTCTCTCACCCTCTCTCTCTCTCTCTCTCTCTCTCTCTCTCTCTCTCTCTCTCTCTCTCTCTCAGCACATAAGGGTCCTAAACACTTCCAGGAGTGAGAGAGTGAGAGTGAGAGGAGAGAGTCGCCTCCCAGCACATTAAGACTCCTCTTGTCCTCTCTCTCTCTCTCTCTCTCTCTCTCTCTCTCTCTCTCTCTCTCTCTCTCTCTCTCTCGCAAAGTTCAGTAAGAGAGAGAGAGAGAGAGAGAGAGAGATGCTAGTGTGTTATATTATCTCTCTCTCTCTCTCTCTCTCTCTCTCTCTCTCTCTCTTATCCACATTATTCTTTCGTTTCCCATTCTCTCTCTCTCTCTCTCTCTCTCTCTCTCTCTCTCTCTCTCTCTCGGCTTTGAAATGTGTTTTTAATCTCGTTTCATTCATACATTTTCATTAATTATCACTTCCCAATTCTTCCTTATTCACCACCACCACCACCACCACCACCACCACCACCACCACCACCACCACGCCCCTCTAATTAGCGCTCTCCATTCACCATTCACCATTCACCATTCAGGGACTTGCTAATCACCTTCTTCTCTAATCCCTTGCGTCTCTCTCTCGATAATAATGGTGGTGGTGGTGGTGGTGGTGTGGTGTCTCTCTCTCTCTCTCTCTCTCTCTCTCTCTCTCTCTCTCTCTCTCTCTCTCTATTTCATGTCATTTTTCGTTGGAATTTTGCATTTTTTTTCTCCCTTTCCTTTAGAAGTGAGAGTTGAGAGATTCACCACTGCCTCTCCTCTCCTCTCTCTCTCTCTCTCTCTCTCTCTCTCTCTCTCTCTCTCTCTCTCTCTCCCTCTCCCTCCCCGCCATCATTACAGTTGGTGTGAATACAATTTTCTCAAGTTGTCGCCCGGCCCTCAATCACGCCTTAATTTCCTGTTTTTCCCTCCCTCACTTGTTGAGTATCCCCCTTCCATCTCTCTCTCTCTCTCTCTCTCTCTCTCTCTCTCTCTCTCTCTCTCTCTGGTTCTTTTTTTTTTCTTTTAGTTTCTTCCGTTTTTTTTTTTTTTTTTTCTTTTTTCGGTACATATTAATTTAGTTTAGGTGTGTGTGTGTGTGTGTGTGTGTGTGTGTGTGTGTGTGTGTGTGTGTGTGTGTGTGTGTGTGTGTGTTCACGCCTCTCGCATCAACTGGTTAATTCAATTTCATCTCTGCCTCTTATTTCCTTCTCTCATTTATCATTTTCTCCCCTCACGCCACCCATTTCCTCCTCCTCCTCCTCCTCCTCCTCCTCCTCCTCCTCCTCCTCCTCCTTTTCCTTTTACCTCCTCTTCCTCCTTCTCCTCCTATTACAAGTACTGTGTGTTTTTTTCTTTTATTCTTTCTTCTCCCAAATTTTACTACCACCACCACCACCACCACTGCTACTACTACTACTACTACTACTACTACTACTACTACTGTCTCAAACTATCCATTCTAAGTCTTATTGATGGTAATAGTCATGAGTCAGCAGAGAGAGAGAGAGAGAGAGAGAGAAAACGTTCAGAAGTAGAAAATGTAACACGAGGAGGAGGAGGAGGAGGAATAAGAGGAAGAAGAGGAGAATTGTATAAGTGCTACCAGCAGTCTTCCTCTCCTCCTCCTCCTCTTCCTCCTCTTCTTCCTCCTCCTCCTCTTCTTCCTCCTCACCCTCCTCCTGTTCCTTCTTGTTAACTCAAAATGTGATAAAGGTTTTTGCTTTCCTCTCTCTCTCTCTCTCTCTCTCTCTCTCTCTCTCTCTCTCTCTCTCTCTGTCTGGTAATCTCCGCC
>NC_059284.1:3202489-3294989 GCF_017591435.1 Portunus trituberculatus
CACACACACACACACACACACACACACACACACACACACACACACACACACATACATAAGTTGGCACGTGTTGTGGTAATTATTCTTACATCCATTACACGCACTAACACTTCAAAATAATTGCTGTGCGTAGACACTCTCTCTCTCTCTCTCTCTCTCTCTCTCTCTCTCTCTCTCTCTCTCTCTCTCTCTGAAAAGTACGTGTCTTTATTTCACTTGCTACCGCGTCTGGAAGCTGACATTGTGTTCTCGGGAATGTCACGCGTGAGAGAGAGAGAGAGAGAGAGAGAGAGAGAGAGAGAGAGTAAGCGAGCACGCCGTGAATAACCGTGCAAAGCGACGTGCGTGGGTGCGTGCGTGTCTGTCAGAGGGGAGAAGTGAAGCTCGTTATTTTTATCTTGAGGGTTTATCACGAAGCGCTGAGTGTCAGAGTGTGTGTGTGTGTGTGTGTCTGGTGGTAGCTGTGTGTGTGTGTGTGTGTGTTGTGGTTTGTGAGGCGTTGTAAGCGTCGGCCGGGCTGGAAAAGGTTCGCGCGTTTGGTTACTAAGGGTCGTATTCTTAAACACTTATACCACGCCTCCACTGCTTTCAAAGGCCTCTACTTTAAGTGACGTGAGTTCCTAAGGGGTGTTTCCAACGTTCTAGAGACAGACTAACAGATTTACTACTTTCAAAGGTCTCTAGTTTTAGTGACACGAGTTCCTAAGGATGTTTCTAAGGTTCTAGAGAAAATTGACAAGATTTACTACTTTCAAAGACTTCTAATTTGTGACATTGGTTCTTGAGGCGTGTTTTCAATGTTCTAAAGACAGATTGACAAGATTTACTACCTTGAAAGGCTTCTAGTTTAAGTGACACGGGTTCGTAAGGAGTGTTTTCAAGGTTCTAGAGACAAATTGACAACATTTCTATATTAGGAACAAGAAAACACTGTAGAGAACTCAGCTGACAATCACTGAGGCCTTTCGTGGTGAGATAGTAGAGTGTTTCTGAGTACTAGTGTAAGTTACTAAATGACTGAATTCGCGAGTGTGGGCACTTGGCGAGGGCTGAGGTGGTAGCAGAGGGAGGGACGCGGCGGTACTTGGCTCATCTAGCGCGCCTCAGTGTGACCAGCCTAGCTTTAGTTTAGGGTGCTACATAGATTACGTCTCTCTCTCTCTCTCTCTCTCTCTCTCTCTCTCTCTCTTGCTTGTCAATTTTCTTTTCCTGTAAAATAAAGAAGAAAAGAAGCTAAAATACGAGACAGCGCCACACCACACCACACCACACACCACACCACACCACACCACACCACACCATACCACACCACACCATACCACACCCCACCACATCATGCCACACCACACCATACCACACCACACCATACCACACCACACCACGCTCCATGAAGACAGGGAAACAGGAGACAGGAAGGAATGCACACGAGTATTCTCCTCAGCATAAACATTCCCGCATTCTTCACCAAACCGGGACGAAATGTAAACACCCGCAGATTAGGGACAGGTAGACCGCCAATAGCTTACCTGTGGCGATGCTTCCCTTCCTATCCTCTCTCTCTCTCTCTCTCTCTCTCTCTCTCTCTCTCTCATTCATTCATTTTTGCATTTCCTTCAGTTTCTCCGTCCCCTTATCTTCCTTTTTTTTGTCTCCTCTCACTTTCTTTTTCCATATTCCTCCATCTCCTCCTCCTCCTCTTTCTCCTTCTCCGTTTCCTCCTCCTCCTCCTTCTTCTCCTCCTCCTCCTCCTCTTCCTGTGAGTGTCTTAAAAACCTCACAAGTGTAACAAAATAATCTCTCTCTCTCTCTCTCTCCTTATTGGCGTATGTGAGTATATGTTTGTGTCTCCGCAGGATCGAGGAAGACGTGGAGGGCAGCCGATACAACAGGATCTGGAAGCAGCCTAACATGTCCTCTTCTGAAGCCTCCAAGTTGTGAAGCCTAGTGTTCTCTCGTTCTCCTCGCCCTCTGGCCCGTATTCTGATATGCTTTGTTCTCACCATCACGGCTTTCCAAGGGCTCCAGTTGAAGATGCTCATGAAACTACCCCAGAACTCATCCCATGAATAAAAAAAAAGAAATAAAAAGAAATGAGCAAAAGAAAAAGAAAAAAGCTAAACATTCACTTTGGCGTGGGGTCAGAGTGTAGCATATAGAGTACCAGAGAGTAGCAGGGTGTACCAGAGTGTAGCAGGGTGTTTTTATCGTTCTGGGGATGGATTGGCAAGATTTCTGGTTTATTAAAAGGAGAAACTATTGAAAACCCGGCTAGTTGTCTCTGTGGCCTTGGAAAATTGTCGTAGTGAGAGGGAAAAGCGTTTCTGAATACCGGCGTCTCCTACGTGGGGAAGCCTTCATCAGCTCCCCCACCCACCACATTGTTACTTATCAGCGTTTGTAAATCATCATTATCATCTTTTTTATAACGACACAGTGGCTAGAGGCGTTTTTACTATGGTTCACTGTTTCTCTCACTCATCAAACGTTCTTTTCCCTATATTCTGCAACCCATGAATCTACTTTAGTGTCAAATGTGCGTTTATTGTTTCTCTCTCTCTCTCTTGGTGTCACAGTGAGAAATAACGTGTGGGTTATATTGAAGACACTTTTCCCTTTCTAACGTGGACATAGAAAGGAACAAAGTGTATTGGCGTGGTGAAGGTGTTGGAGTGTGGTGTGGGAAAGAAGTTAGCATGTGTAGGGTGTAGGAATGAAGGAAGGAAGGACTGTCTCTATAAACTCCTTTTCTCTTCCTTCGTTATGGAACTATGAAGTGTTTTGCTATCCGTTTCTCTTCAGCCAGTCATCCTGTTTTGGTTGCAGTCTTCACACACAACTATGCTGTTTTCGAGGCTCGCCCAGGGAAGGTTTCGTTATCCAAGCTAGTCAGTGATTCGTAGCAGTTGTCTGGTTATATTTCTCCTTTATCGAGATTATCCTGTAGTAGTTTTTAATAGTTTATGGTTAGTTGCTCTATTTTTTATGATGATTTGTTGTTATGACAATGAGGAGATACACATGTGATGCAACACACACACACACACACACACACACATTTTTTTCACGTGGGACATTGAAATTCGTTCACTCCTACAGACAAAATATAAAGTATGCCTTTCATTCGCAGGAGATTTCTTTCTGCGGAACATTCTTTATTTGATGTTGGGACAGTGATGAAGGTGAGCCTAGGCCCCAGCACAGTGGTGAGGTGGTCTGTGGTGTGGGGCACTTGGCAAGCACTGTCTGGCTGTGTCTCGGTGGTTAGGTTCTGTTTACGTGCACTCCAGACTCCAGTACACAAGTACTTCCCTCACATATCCTAAGTGTACACAAGTGATTTTGTCAGTACTTGTACTGTAGCTACGCGCGTCATCACTTATCACTACCATCACCATTATTATTTATCATTTCTCCTTGACAGACATCAGTTTACTTATATATTACTCTAACTATAAGCTGCTTCTGTACATGAAATATTCATCTTTATGCTGTCAGCGTTTTCTAAGTTTATGATCTATTGTACAGTGTGTTCATGTGCCAAATCTTGGAATAGAGGAGTTGTTTGCAACTTCAATTAATAAACATTTGTACAAACCACCCACGTCCTCTTGCTGAGACTTAAAAATCGGTGACTTATTGTACCCGTCTGTGTCTGTGGCCCAACCGTCAGTCCCCATCATTGTGTGTGTGTGTGTGTGTGTGTGTGTGTGTGTGTAAGTCATAAGGAGCAGAGAGTGCCGTCACACCACTAGGTACAAGGGCATGCTGGTCAGGTGATAAGCACCAGTGGTCAGATCAAGGCTTTAAGAAAAGGGAGAAGGTGAGTGTTCTCTGCAATTGTTACATCATTCATTTTTTCTGTAATTCTCAGTTCTGTTCTCTGCATCATTGTGTCACTTGTCAACATGTGGTGTGGTCCAGCATCAGTGCCAGTGTCATCTGGAAGCAATACTGAGTACTACAAGTGCTCAACATGAAGCTGACTTGCTATGTAGTACAAAACTATCATGTAACAAGTGACATGTGACTCAAGGTTCCTCATGAGCCAGGTTTGGGTTATACATGTTTTCATTTGTCAGAATAAAGTTTTAACAATGTGTGGCTTCTACTGGGAATTTATTACTTCTTAACAAGATGAATGAATAAATGAATTGAGCTATAATAAATAATTTGCTTTATTGATATAAATATAAAATCCAAAAGTTTCAATGTTTCCAATATTGACTTTTCTCTTGTTTTAAGCTTAATACTTCCATCATTTCCCTCCTTTAGCTTAATGTTCCCAAGTGCTTTAAAGCTGAGACAAGTGTAGGCAGTGATAGAAAGCTCTTGTAGTATGAATAATATTGGGATGCCATCATGCCATCAGACACCACCCTGCCCCCCTCCACCTCCACCTCAGACACCACCACATTTCTGTCACTTCACTTCTCGCTCAACAGCTGCAGGTGACTCCTTGACCTTCATGGGAGAAATAAAGAATAAGTAAATAAAACTAAGAGCATCTAATGAAAATGAATTGAAAAAGACTAAAATGACAGTAAAAAACAATTAAAATAGATTCAAATATTGAGTAACCCTGGCTTTAGATATAATGGCTCTTATCCAAATATCTATCTATACTATAAGATATGTATCCAAAAAGAGCACATGGACTCACTGGCAAAGTTATGGGCCTTAGGATGCAGAACACCTGAGCTGCCTTACAGTGGAGGTGCAGCGAGGCAGGGAGGGCTCTTGAGATCTGGGCATTCACCACACAAGCAGGCGGAGTGTACTGAAGCAAAGACAATGATGGCAAACTGTTCTTCCGAGAGCAGAAACACTGTTGGCAAAGGTTCAGGAAGAAGTGACCCTCAGCACTGATCACTGTGGACACACTGCTACTACCTGTGCTTCTCTGACTCACACTACATCAACACAACCATCACTTTTCATCATCGTTATCTTCGTCACTGCTGTCGCCGAACACCTCCCCCTCACCTGTCCCACCAAAGGTTTCCTCCAGCTGTTTTGAAGCCATCCAGAAGTCCTTGGAGGCTGCGCTGGCCTGGGCCGCCACCTGTGCCTGGAAACCGAGGCAGGAGCTTCCAGAGTACAAGTTAAGGCGGCTGTCCAGGGAGGTGGTGTGGTGAGTGGGCAGGGCGAAGGTGGTCCAGTCAATCTGCCGTGACTCATCCTCCTTCAGGTTTTCATTATGAGTGAAGGTTTCCTCTTCTCCTGCATTCACCTCTTCACCCGACGAGTCTTTCTCCCTCTCGTCGTCACCCCAACAAAAATTAACAGGAGGTCTCCGTCTGAGGACACTCACAGTCTCTTCCTCAGAATCAGAATCAGAGTCTATGCAGTCACCAATCACTTCAGTCCTTCTGCAAGTGCTGCTCAGGAACTGTCTCTCGTCTTCACCAGAGTGTGAAAGTGTCACTGCTGCTTTCAGTCTTACTTCATTCACTATTCTCTCCTCTTCATCTTCATCCAGTTCTTGTCTAATTTTCCTGTATGCTGCCAGCCTCTCCTCATCACTGTCCACCTCGTCCTGCACACTGGCCAGGCTGGCTGCTGGTGGCCTAACACCTCTCAGTGCTGCAGTGTTGAGCTCCTCGATGGTGACAGGTGCAGTTTCACCTGGATCACCTGCACTCTCCTCCTCCTCCTCTTGGCTCACTTCTTCCTTCTCTGTAACCTTCACAATGTTCTGTAAAAAAAAGAGATACACAATGTTAGGAAGCACCTTAAAACTGTCAATGGTTTATATTAAAGGCTCCCTTGGCCCAGCTAACTATTCAAGTATGAACTAAATTAATGCACAATAGCACTGATAAGTATTCCACCTGCTGGGCTGGTCTGATGCGCAGCTTCTCCAAGGCAACCTTCTCCCTCTCCTCCCACATTTTGCGACGGCTGACCAAGATTGGCTGCAGCTCCCTAAGGACTCTCTTCCCCTGTTCCTTCTGCTGCCGAAGCATCTGTTTCTCCCTCCTGGCATCTACACACCACAGGTCATCATCTGGCACACCCACCTCCTCCTCCAACACCCTGCTGTTCATGTCAACCTCAAACACTTCATCCTCAGCAGGCACTATCTGCTGGTCATACAGCAGGATGGCAGGCAGCTTTGCTGCAGTGACCTGCTCAACCTGCTCCTCCTCTCCAGCTGTACATGGCAAACTTGCCCTCTCCTCACTGCTCTCACTGGCAGCTCCATACTTCCTGGCACCTCTGACCTCTGCCTCCTCTAGGCAGCCCTGACAGGCATCCAGCTCCAGCCTCAGAGCAGTCAGCTGTGCCTTGAAGTGTTCATAGGAGGGAAATGCTTCAAGACATTCTGACTTGCACAGTTCTGATGTGTCACTTTCTCTCTCAAAGTCTGACTCAAGACTCTGCACTCTGGCCAGAGCAGCCCGTAGATGCAAACCCAGACTGTGAACAGCCACATACACATTTTTCTTCTTCTCCTCAATACTTGGTGAAGTATTCACCGATGGTCTCTCCATTAACCAAAAGCACTTGTTGTATTCATATTGCTTCTGGAGGGATTGCATTTTTTCTAAGAATGCATCTTCCTTATAAGAAGTGGCTATGAAATCAACAACCCCTCTGTACTCAGAATCTGCCTGTGATCCGTGCAGCCACAACAGCAACTCAGTCAGCACGGCAGACGTCTGAAGCTTTATCACAGTGACTCGACTCTGTCAGGAAAAGGAAAATACAAGTAAAAATTATCATAGTAAAGAACATATTTTCATTATCCTCTGCAATCCCCTTTAGCAACATTGTATGCAAGAAAAGTACAAAAACTCAGGAAGACCAAGGCAATGAAAGACTGAGGAAAGATGTAGCCTGACTTTACCTTCATATACTGCAATTGTTGAGTGAGTGAACAGCTCTGTTCTAGGCTGGGCGGCTCATCAAAGAGGTGTCTGATGGCTGGGTAGTGAGGGATGCCCGGTTCAAGAGCAATGTGGGCCAAGGTGAGGAGTTTGGTTGCCGCTGCCACTGTGCTCAGCAGAGCCTCACTCAGGCAGGACATGTGGGGGGACTCCTCGTGCAGTGAGGCCATGGCTGCTCCTGGTCCTTGAGCCCTGAGGGAGAACGAGATAATATATAATGTGTGTCTTTATCAATGGAAACACTCTTGACAATTTCATATTTTTTTCTAGTGACAGATTAACAAGATTTAAATATTATTGCATGGAGAAACAATTTTGCGAATCTGTCTATTGATCTCCATGGCCTTGGAAAACAATCATGGTGAGAGAAGGATGTTTCTGAATGAAGGAGTAAGGAGTACGAGGGCAGCTCAGCTTTAGGGCAACATTACTCACAGCACAAAACCCTTGCCTATCAGGTCCATCTCCAGCAGCAAACGCACAGTCTTGGAGGTGAGATGGTTCATTTCCTTCAAGCTTGATACAAACTGTCCCAAACATGCTGCCTTCTGCAACCAATACATGCTGGAAAAAGTTAATATTAATTAAAATCCCAAAATGTGTGAAATTACAGAGTATTTAAAAGTTGAGGATTTGCAACAATGAGCTGAAGACGGTTCACACAGATAGGTAAGGACTCACCAATACAAGCCACAGGTAGTTAGAGCAACAAGAAGGATGCTGAGCTGAAAATACAGATCCTCGGTTGCAATCCACAGCAGCAAAAGGCACATAACTATCACCACTGCATCCCTGTAATAGAAACACACCAACATCAGCCTACTCTAACAATAGTACCATTAACCTGCTTCATGTACACACAGAATCAGTGACACACAAAAAGCAAAGCAATGGATGTATAGAACAGTCATAGGGAACCTTTTATGCAACAAGAACACCAGTCTAAATTATACAATCTTGAGTTTTCAAACACTTCCTGAGAAAATACAGTTATCTACATGAGACAGGCAGTGTGTTCCTCACCTGTGCCTGAAGACAGCAGTGAGCCGAGGGAAGGCAGTGTTGGCTGAGCCCCGCAGCTCCTCACCGTGGGGAAGGAAGTGCTCCAGCACCAACCAGTCGTCCTCATTCACCAGCCTACTCTTGCACACTTGTCTGGCCAGCATCACGTACATGTAAGACTGGGCCTGGAACATATCTTTGTGTTAACACCTGCACTCAGAAATGAAGTTTTTAAATGTAAGAGGTACACTGGCAAGGACAGTAAAATATATATATGTCTAAGAGAAGAGCCAGAATGCTTAATGTTTAACCAAAATTGGACACACAGACTGGTATTTATCATATGGCTTGGGCAGTGGAAGATGAGCAAAGTACAGTGCAAAAGCCTGAGTGAGTCTAAGCAACAGCCAGGCCATCACAGCAGTGCCTCTCTGACCTGCTGGGGAAATGTTTCTCAGTGGTAAATGGTGACGCTGATCTTGGTGACGGTGATTATGGCAACTTACAAGCTTTGGTGACGCTCCAAACAAGTGACGTGGGAGCCTCGTCCACCATGCACACCCGGCCGCCAGCCACCCGCTCTGCAACACAATAGGAGCTAAAATCCACAGTCCACAGTCTTCCCACAACACTGCAGGAGGTTAGGTCACAGATAATGCAGTTAGTTGGTGCTAAGAATCAATAATCTGCTGCTCTCTGGATCACACACTGCCTTAAGAATGTCTCCCAAGAAAATGTGGAATGTTTTTATTGATCCATTTGAGAAAAGTTCAAGGTTGAGGAAGAGGAGACAATGAAATGTACTCCTTTATAACCACTGTATTTTACATTTCTGTATCAGATAACAGAAATAATGATCAATACAAGCTGTCCTCACACACTTGGGAAGCAACTGGTAAACTCTGGAACTCCTAACATGCTTCTGCATTTACAACTTTCTATGACCTGACTTCATTTAAGAGAAAGGCTTCAAGACATTTATCCTTTTTTTTTTTTTTTTTTTGTGGAGGGGCAGGGGGAGGCTAACACTCTCAGACCTGCAAGGGGACTGCCAACTATGCGGGACTTTTTTGTATTTTTATGTTGCCCTTGACCAGTTTTCCCCTCTAACATAAAAAAAAAAACTTCACTCTGACCTGAGAGTCTGGGGAACTGCCATCCTGTGTCTGCTGTGTGCTGGCTGGCGCTGTGTACTGGCTCTGCTCAAAGTCTGTGTAGCTGTAGCCCACGTCCAGGAGGTGCTGGTGGATCGCACTGCCCTGGTGGAGAGGGACACCATTACTAATCATTTACTATCACAATCACTACCACCACCAATCATTCTGTCTCTCCTGATGAAAGGATGCTGTCACTATCATCTCATCATTATCAATTACTACTGTGCTTCTCCTGGTGAAAGACACAGCATCACCATCATCTTTGTCTCTCCTGGTGAAAGACACAGCATCACCATCATTTTGTCTCTCCTGGTGAAAGACACATCACCATCATCTCATCACAATCAACTGTCTCCTGATGGGTCGATTCTATGTCACTTTCATTTCACCACTATTAGTTAGTGTATCTCTCCTGATGAAAAAAGCATTACCATCATATCATCACCATTAATTACTGTGTCCTCCCTGGTGGAAAGATGCCATGTCACCATCACCACTAATTGAGCCGTGACAATGCTGTTTCAATGCCAAAGATTGAGAATAATATGAAGTTATTCTTGGCGGCCAGCGAGAACCAGGCCATTCACTCCACACACACACACACACACACACTCTCTCTCTCTCTCTCTCACCTCAAACACCACCTCCTCGTCTTCCTCGTCCTCCATCTCAGCTGTGGTCCTTCAAACACTGATATTTAGCTGCTGTTTAATGTCAGGAGCAGCTGCACGTCCCCGCTGCCTCCCTGTCCTTACAGCGTGAGGGACGGAGTGAGTAGTGAGTAGTGACGAGTGAGTACCAAGTAGTGAGTGATATTTACTATTTAACTGCTGTTTATTGTCTAATGTGGAGAGCAGCTGCACGTCCCCGCTGCCTCAATACAGCCTCATTGTCCTTGCAGCGTGAGTGAGGACTGAGAAATGAGTGCCGAATAGTGAGTAATGACGAGTGAGTAGTGAGTGAGTGGGCGTATCTGTGTTGCCCAATGAAACTTAAAGTAAATCGTTGTTATTATTGTGTTTGTTATTTTTTTGCTTAGTTTTCTACTGGAGTGTGTTGCGTGGTTACTGTGTGGATAGCTCTGTGACTGCGTGGTGAAATGTGATGTTTTGATCCAGGTGTGACTGAATGCATTTGTATCGGCTCACACTTTCATGCATATTCCTTGTTCTTCTTTTATATTCTTCCATTCTTGACCTATCTTGTTTTTGTCTTTTTTTTTCTAAATTTTGATGATATTTTTTTCTTTTTTCAATAGTTGGAGTGGTGAATGGTTTTTGAGTTGGCTACACTGCTGCTCTGTTTACATCAAAGTGTCATCTCACCACAAACTCTCTTGAAACCACAGTAACACCATCAAAACGTTACAATTACACTGAAATAACCAAATATATTCATAGATCCTTAACATTTACTTCATAATTAACAGAATTCTCCCAGTAACACTAGACAGAGTGTGGTAAATGTTAAATAATGACATTGTACCAGTATTGCAGGAACCATGGAGGCTGGAGCAGGGACGGGTGGTTTCCTGGTGCAATACCGCGGCATTTCATCCAAGTTAAAGAAGTAAGGACCACTGGATTTGTTCAGTGTTGTCTTAGTAACTACCTTGATAACTGAGATGGGTTTGCTTTAGTATATATGTGTGTGTTTGCCTGAATTAACTACTGCCGTTACCTCTGCTTCTACTGCTGCTAATGTTATCACTACTATGATATTTCTGTTGTTGTACCATCATTACTACTGTTACTGATATCACCATCGCTATCTCCTCTACTAATATTACTATCACCAGTGTTTTTACTACTACTACTACTACCATTATTTCCTTGCTCCTAATGTTACAACTAGCTGCTACCGTCACAACCACCGTCATCACCACCTCCTCCTCCTCCTCCTCCTTCTTCTTCTTTTTCTTCTTCTTTTGATAATGATGCTTCTGCTACTACTACTACTACTACTACTACTACAAGATTTATAAACATGATTTTAATATCAAATGACACACACACACACACACACACACACACACACTGAGATAGGGACACATATATCATCAATTCTTACTCTATTTCAGACGTTTCCTGCGCAAACCCAATGTTGCCGAGGCGAGCGATGAGTTTGGTGAGTACAGACAAACAGATACATAGATAGATAGATAGACAAACAGACAGACAGGCAAACAGATAGATAGATAGGTAGACAAACAGACAAACAGAGACATACAAACAGATAGATATATAGAAACACAGGCAGACAGACAAACAGAAAGATAGGTAGACAAACAGTTAGATAGATAAACAGACAGACAAACAGATAGATAGATAGATAGATAGACAGACAGACAGACAGACAAATAGATAGACAGACAGACAAACAGATAGATAGGTAGACCAACAGACAGACAGACACACAGAAAGATAGCTAGACAAACAGACAGACAGACAAACAAAGATAGCTAGACAAACAGATAGATAGATAAACAGACAGGCAGACAGACAAACAAATAGATAGCTAGACAAACAGACGGACAGACAGACAGACAGGTAGATAGCTAGACCAACAGATAGATAGATAGACAAACAGACAGACAGACAAACAGACAGACAGACAGACAGGCAAACAAAGATAGCTAGACAAACAGACAGACAGACATATAGATAGATAGACAGACAGGCAGACAGACAAACAGATAGATAGATAGACAAGCAGACAAACAGACAAACATATAGATAGACAGAAAGACAAACAGACAGGCAGACCAATAGATAGCTAGACAAAAAGATAGATAGATAGACGAACAGACAGACGGACAAACAGATAGGTAAATAGACAGGCAGACAGACGGACAAACAGATAGGTAAATAGACAGACAGACAGACAGACAAACAGATAGGTAAATAGACAGACAGACAGACAGACACTTAGCAATGGTAGTCACTCATCCAATGCTGTAAGACTGTCACTCGAGTACTTGAGTTTGACATGATAATGGTGAACTAGGGTGATATAATGGCTAATGGGGTGATATGATGGTGAAAAATGGTGATGTAATGGTCACTGAGTTTACATTTTAGTCAGTAGGGTGATATCATGGTGAACAAGGATGATATAATGGTTAATAGGATGATATAATGGTGAATAGGGTGATATGAGAGTCAATAGGGTGATATAATAATGAATAGGGTGATATGATGATGAAAAAGGGTGATTTAATAGTGAGTAGGGTGTTATGATGCTCAGTAGGGTGATGTAATGATGAATAGGACAATATAATGGTGAGTAGGGTGATATAATGTCTCCCCTCCCTCCACAGGCCAGCTAGCCCGGGAGCTGAGTGAGGGTGAGGCTTGGGCGCAGGCTGGTCTGTGCTGTGTGGCGGTGGCAAAGTGTGAACAAACTCTGCTCAACGCGTCCACAGAGGTGTCGGCTGTGACACAGGCGGCACGGTACTTCCTCAAGGTATGTGTGTGTGTGTGTGTGTGTGTGTGTGTGTGTGTGTGTGTGTGTGTGTGTTTGTGGCAGTGATTAAACTTATAAAAATCTAACCAAAAAAGAACAATGAATTAACACATAGAAGAAGGCAAATTGACTTAAATAAAGCAAAATAGTTAACCAGAGAACCACTAATATATAATTATTATGTGTTGGTTGTGTTGGTTCAGCCAGAGACAGTGAACCAAAACAGCTAACTAGAGAACCACTATTGTTATGTGTTGGTTGTGTTGGTGCAGGCAGAGACAGTGAACCACCAGCTGCACTGCCCATCCTTCACTGAGCACCTCATGACGGCCATCAGCTGCTTCCAACATGCCATCCAGCTGTACGTCGACCAGGCCAAGCCGGCTCTCGCTGCATCCCTGGCTGTAGAGTTAGGCCAGGTCAGTCTTGTATGGTGCTCTCTCACATGCTATCTTGCTCTCTCTCTGGTTTTTGCTGTCTCTCTCTCTCTCTCTCTCTCTCTCTCTCTCTCTCTCTCTCTCTCCTGCATTATACATTTTTCTTTATTTTTTTTACATTTCATCTCATTTTGCTGTGTCATTTACAATATTATTACTATTTTTATAACTTATTCTCATTTTTCTCTTTTTTTCATGATTCTCTTAATTTTCTTACATTGTATCTCTTCTTAAATTATTTTCTTTGCTTTTGTATATTTCTTCTCTTATTATGATATTTTTTTTCTAATTTGGTACATTTTCTGTCATTTTATAACATTCTTTCTCATTTTGTTTCCTTTCAAACTATTCCTTTACAATTTTTGACATTATTTATCTTTGTTATCATCGTTCTTTACTTATTTATATTTCTTCTCTTATTACAATATTTTTTTTTCTAGTTTATTACATTTCCTTTAATTTTACAACATTCTTTCTCATTTCATCTCCTTTCACACCAATCCTTTACAATGTTTGACATTATTTCACACACATTATCATTTTTCTTTACTTTTTATATTTCTTCTCTTATTACAATATTTTTTTATGTCTTTTTACTCATTTTTTTTTCTTATTTCATCATCTTTCACACCATTCCTTTATAATTTTTGACATCATACCAGTCCTGCTATTACTGCACCCTATTTTGTCCACCCTGACAGGCACTGCGGTCACTGGGCAAGCCATCCGAGGCCCTGACCTGGCTGTGCATGGCGGCAGACTTCCACGCTGCCTCGCCCTTCCACCACCTCACCTGCCTCACCTACATTGCTGCCTGTAAGGTTGAGTTAGGTGAGTATCATAGTGTCTTTGTGTGTCAAATTCTAGGTGAGTGTCATAGTGTGTTGTAATATGCTAGTGTTATAGTGTGTCTCAGTGTGTCAAATTCTGTAATGTTGAGCGTGGTGAGTGTCATGTGTGTCTCAGTGTGTCAGATTCGGTAAGGTTGAGCTTGGTGAGTGTCATGTGTGTCTCAGTGTGTCAAATTCTGTAAGGTTGAGCTTGGTGAGTGTCATGTGTGTCTCAGTGTGTCAAATTCTGTAAGGTTGAGCTGGGTGAGTATCTTAGTCTTAGTGTGTCAAATTCTTGCTGTATATGTGTTGGAATCATTATTAATTTTCTCTCTCTCTCTCTCTCTCTCTCTCTCTCTCTCTCTCTCTCTCTCTCTCTCTCTCTCTCTCTCTCCAGGTGACTTGCATGGAGCTCTGATGATGTATACCCAGATAACCAAACTGATCAACGAGACAGCAGGGAAGCCTCTCACTCAAGCACACAAGGACGTCCTGGCAAAGTGAGTTACCATCTCTCTCTCTCTCTCTCTCTCTCTCTCTCTCTCTCTCTCTCTCCCTCTCCCTCTCTTCCTTTTAATCCCTTCAATACTGGAACACATTTTTACCTTCAGATTTATGTATGATTAGACTATTTTATTGACACTAGGAAGGGTCTATGGATGTCAGAAGATTAATGGCCACAGTCTTCACTATTTTAATCCCTTCAATACTGGGACACATTTTTACCTTCAGATTTCTGTATGATTAGACTATTTTATTGACACTAGGAAGGGTCTATGGATGTCAGAAGATTAATGGCCACAGTCTTCACTATTTTAATCCCTTCAATACTGGGACACATTTTTACCTTCAGATTTCTGTATGATTAGACTATTTTATTGACACTAGGAAGGGTCTATGGATGTCGGAAGATTAATGGCCACAGTGTTCACTATTGTAATCACCACATAAGTTTCTGAAGCTGTATAAAATCACCATATAGTAACCAGAATGAAAGTGGAAATGCATCATGGTATTCAAGAGGTTAAATCATTCATACACACATATAGTATTACCATTTATTTATTTTTATTACTCTGGTTTCTGCAGGTGTGAGATTTCCTCCCTGTTGATTCTGTTGACCCTGCAGCCCCTCCCACAGCAGACTACCCCGCCACATGCCCGCCTGCTGGAGAAGTATTCCTGGGCCACACCTGACATGCAGAAGCCAGATGGTAAGTGTGGGGGGTATTTTGGGTTAGCTTAGGTTAGGTTAGTTTAAGTTGAAGGTTATTTTGGGTTAGGTTAGGTTATTCTCTCTTTGTTTTTTGTTTTTTTTTTATTTCTATTGTTATATTCTTTTTTTGTGCCTTCTTGTCCATTTCCCTTCTATTTCAAATTGTACACACTTGCAATGCCTTTTCTTTACCTTACTATCACACAATACTAATTACCTCTCGTTATTTTATTTCCTTCTTGTTTCTATATTCCTTTTTTTTTTTTTTTTTTTACATTTCCTTTTTATTTCAAACTGCATGTACTTCTAATATCTTTCATTTTGTTATTCCTCACCTTACTAACACACAATACCAATTACCTGTTGTTACTTATTTTATTTCCTCCTTGTATACAACTAATGATTTCTTTTGTCTGCATGTGTACTTTTAATGTTTATCCTTCTGTTATTCCTCACCTTACTATCACACACTACCAATTATTTGCTATTTTATTTCCTGCCTATATATAACTAATGATTTTCTTGTTTTTTTTTTTTTTTTTTAATACCATATGGGCTCTTTCACAGGAATTTATGGGCTAAAGGAGGTATATATTAAATTTTTGTTTGTCTTTGCCTCAGTGCCCTATGATGATGCAGAGCTTGTGGTGCTGCTGCAGTCACTGGTGCTGGCATGTCAGGGAGGAGATATTGAAGCACTGTCTTCCCTCAGCCAGCACCTCACACCCCTCCTTGGCCCAGACCACCTCCACCTTCTCCATATCCTTGTCACGGAGATGAACAGGAGCTAGTGAGGTGAAGTGTGTGTGTGTGTGTGTGTGTGTGTGTGTGTGTGTGTGTGTGTGTGTTTTTTTTGTATGTTTTTATGTGTTATTTTGTTCATGTTTAGTTGGTTATTCTCATCTTTATTTACTTTTTTTTCAAGGTTATTGTTTAGTTTCTGTGTTTTTTATTTTTTTGTTATTTTTGTCATTGTCTTGGTTTTAATTCTCCAGTTTTATTGTTTCAAATATTTCTTTTTATTGTGTAGTTATTTCAGTGTCTTTTTGGTTTTCAAGTTTTAATTATAATCATTCCTACATCATATTCTTCATCTAGAGTTTTCATTAACATCATTTATTATTTAGTTTCCATATCAAATTTTCATTCTTATCATCGTCATTTGTACTTCATTTACTTTTCATTTCAAGTTTTCATGGTTACATCTTCATCACTTAGTTTGCTTTCAGGTTTTCATCATTATTATCATCTGCATCATTCTTAATTTATTGCTTGTTGAGTCAAGCACACAGGATGTCTATAAGATTCAACTGTAAATACATACTTAAGGACAAACACCTGCATATGATGAACTAATAAAGCTTTTGTAGAAAACTCTGTTAGGTATGTGTTACTGTGATCACCCGCTGGACCTCTCAAGTAAAAATTGTGTAAAAAATGTATAGGTAATAGACCATGGTACAATAACGAGACAGGTAGATGCACGAGAGTCTTGAACTCACAGCCCTACTGGTAAGTCTTCTGAAACGCTGTTTCTGTGACGTCATCCACTCGCCTAGCCAGCTCTGATCGCGATAGTCTGCTACTCATTAAATCATGAATAATTAATATAAAACTTTTTTTCTTTTCATGATCCATTATTTATGCAGTCGAAAATTAAATATGATACACATTAGTGATTGAATGTTGATGATATTTCATAGCGATAGACAAGATATTGTACGGATAAAGACATGTCAGATAGCCTAGTAGATGTGGCTCAAAAACATTGTTAGTGGATTTTTCAAGCCATATACATTATGCATAATTGCATAATGCACATTGATTTCCTCTGATCCTCTTCGCCTTCATGTACCTTCGTCGTCTTCCTCAGCACCTCACTGTTCTCTCTACATATAAAACTACAAGAGGCTAAAGGCTAATGCACGTATGAGTCTAAAGGCGATCCACACTATACAGGGACGGTCACGCTCTGTTTACGGTGCTGTCACATACTAAATGCATTTCAGTGGGGACCGTAAGCCATTGAAATGCATGTAATATGAATGGACCGTGAGTGCATACCGCTATTTAAACGTGGCAATCCATTCCTTTAGCTTGCATCGGCCCTAAACTATTCACACTTCATATAGGTACTTTATTCTTGAGTGTAAACCCATGGTACAATAACGAGAGACATCAAAAAGTTATTGTACCATGGTACAGTCATTAGCCTGTAAGGCTGGCATAGCCTGTAAATTATGGACTAGGTCTAGGCTACTAGTAGAACTAATTTTGTTCATTAGGCATAAGCAGATTATACAATTTCTAATTTGGAGTGTTGAAACTGATCAGATTTAGCCAGTAAATCTAAGTTTTCTTATCTGTATTTTCTGCAGAAAGGCCACTTCCATTATCGTGTCCACGAAATGGCAGATTTTGATCAGGGACTGCCTCAGTTTTTAAATCCCTCCAACTCCTTTGAACTGGGGAACCTAATAACTCATATTTCAAATTGCGCTTAATTTGGGCGGAACTAAAATGTTGTTCACAAATCACGGCATTATTTACGTTTACTGTGTCAGCACGATAGCATTTTTGGAGCCACTGTCTTGCGGTGGTCTTATTCTTGGGGAATTTATAATATTTAAAATTACTAGACTTGGCAGGCGTGCATCCATACATTGCACAAGGTCTAGCTTTGCCCATACTAACAATAAGAAATTAATATCAAGGCACATGAAACATACAATCCAAGATCAAATTCTGCCACACGTGTACACTCACTCGAAGATATGGAGTTGTTTACACGACCGGATGACGTCACTGAGTCAGCTGGTGGTTCCAATAATGTTCTCGTGCATCTACCTATCAAAAAGTTATTGTACCATGTAATAGACTATGGTTGCCATATATTAACTATCAAAATTCTGGACATCTTCACTAATGCCTCATATAATGTTGTAAAACATGTAAATCAGTTATATAAAGAAACTCAATTTATTTATCTTTGGTGCAGCAATAAGGTCACAAGGCCATCGTGGTGCAGTGGAACTATGCATGCTTTGGGGTCCGAGTGGTCTCAAAGCGCAAGGGTTCGAATCCTGTCCACGTTCCGAGTGTAGGTTGGGCTTCATCACTCGAGACAACGATTTCCTAGCGGGTGGGCATTGAGATAGGAGGTACCACAAAAAGTACCACGTTTAGCCCAGAAATTCCCGTGAAAAGCCCACATGGTATTAAAAAAAAAAAAAAAAAAAGCAAAATGATGCCTCTATCAACGGAGGTTAAAGAGAAAAGACTGCATGGTGTGCAACGTGAGGCAAGTCATGTGGTAAAGTGAAGGCTGGGAGGGAACATAGACTCCACATAAGACCATATTAGGGAACTAACAACTAAGTGGGCCTTTTTTTTTTCCCCACTTTGTGTTGTGTTTGGCCAGCTTTCCCTTTATACATTAAAGAAAAAAAATTGGTATAAAGTGTAGCAAAAATATTATCCACAGTGTAAAGGCTAACAGGGTGTGAATGGTAAGTGTGTCATACACGATGGGGCAGTCTGTCCAGGGCCTGAACACCACCATCGGCCTGACAGTGACAGCTGCCGCCCGCCAGTGTCACCCATTCACCATATTAAACCACCTCAAGGCACAACTTTGTTCTAGCAAGACACTGCAGAATGATGATGGCCTCTTTCTTGGGCATACAACACACACACACACACACACACACACACACACACACATGAGTTGAGAAAGGAGGCTTTGAAAAAAAATGAAGAGAGGACAGAAGAAGAGAAGAAAGAGTTTTTCTGGAGAATCTTGGATATGAGACTGAGGAAGTGGTTCATAACCCAGAAAAGTACAGCAAGAAAGGACTAAAGAAACTTACATATGAGCGAAATGTAATGTATTCCAACATAAATGGAGTGATATCGGGGATTTTAGAACTCAACGATTACTTGAGGGACAAGAACCCAGATATTGTGGGTCTTACTGAAACAAAACTGAGAGAGGGAGAAGACCTGATGAAGGTTGGAGAAGGAAATATAACGTTTGGAAAAGAAATAGAGTAGGTAAGATGGGAGGAGGAGTGATGTTGCTGGTTAAAAAGATATAAAGGTGGATCAAGTGAAAAAGGTATGGGAAAGGCAGAAGTGCTAAAGATCAGAGCAGAAACTAATGAAGGAAAAAGAGGCACTACATAGTGGTGTACGTACCACCTAAGACAAATGCATGGTCAGTACAGGAATATGAAGAAATGATAAGTGATACAGGAACATGTCTGGAAGAAATGTTGGGTGGCTGTGAACGAACTATAATGATGGGAGATTTTAATTGTAAAGAGGTGTGTTGGGAGGACTGGTCAATGGAAGGATCAGAGACAACATGGGGAAATACACTATTGACACTGGCAATGGAAAATGTGTTAACTCAGTGGGTCAAAGAAGATACTAGGTTTGGAGGAGAGGGAGCATCGTCAAGACTGGACTTGGTCTTTAGTACAGAGCCAATGGTCATTGAGGAGATGAGGGTGGAGTGCCCTTTAGCAAAGAGTGATCATGCAGTTTTGGAGTTCAAGGTGATAGACGAAGAGAAATCTAGAAGAAATGAAGAATATAAAGTGGGAAGATGGAATTATGCCAAGACAGATTTTGGAAACCTAAAGAAATTCTTTCAAGAGACAAATTGATGAAATTCAAGAGTGCTAAGGAGCAAATGAAAAGTGGAAGGAATTTATAAAAATATACAAAGAAGGTGAGAAAAATTTGTACCAATAAGACAACATAGAGAAGTTGGAAAGCAGGACTGGTTTAACGATAGATGTGAAAAGGCTAGAACAAGAAAAGAGGATGCATGGAAGAGGTGGAGAAGGAAAAGACGGATTAAGCAGTGGAAAGTTACAAAAGAGCAAGAAATGAATATGTGTTGATTAGAAGAGAAGAAAGAAAGAAACAAGAAAAGGATATAATTGATAAATGTAAAGACCAACCAAGGCTTTTTTACAGACATGTGAACAACAACATCAAAAATAGAGAAAGTATTGAAAGTTTAGAAGTAAATGGAGTATACAGTGAAGATCCCAGGAAATGGCAGAGGCTATGAATGGATGCTTTCGGAAGGTATTCACAAAGGAGACTGCTTTTGACAAACCACTGGTAATGGAACAGAAAGGGATTATGAAGGAGTTTCAAGTAACGGTGGAGGAGATCAAGAACATGATGGGGAGTTTAGAAGTGAGAAAAGCTGTGGGACCTGATGGGGTATCAGGATGGATTTTAAGAGAATGCAGGAGCAATTGGCAGAAAAAGTTTGTGAAGTAATTGATGCCTCATTAAGGGAAGGCGTAGTGCCCCAAGACTGGAAAAGAGCTAACATTGTCCCAATCTATAAATCAGGTAACAAGAGAGACCCATTGAACTATAGACCAGTGTCACTTACAAGTGTGGTAGCTAAGATGTGTGAGAGGGTGGTGAAGACTAGATGGACAGACTTCTTGGAGAAAATGACATACTTTGTGAGTGTCAATTTGGTTTTAGGAAAGGGCGTTCATGCACGACAAACCTGATATGTTACTATTCGAGGGTGATAGATGTAATACAGGAAAGAGATGGTTGGGCTGATGGAATATATCTGGATTTAAAAAAGGCCTTTGATAAGGTACCACACCAGAGACTGATCTGGAAACTTGAAATGGTAGGAGGAGTGCATGGCAGTTTACTAAAATGGATGGAAGACTTTTGGTAGGAAGAGAAATGAGAACAATAATTAAGGACAGACCATCAGAATGGGGATTGGTGGAGAGTGGAGTTCCACAGGGATCAGTGTTGGCACCAGTAATGTTCGCAGTCTACATAAATGACATGGTGGATGGGGTGTCCAGTTATGTGAGCCTATTTGCAGACGATGCAAAATTGTTAAGAAAAGTGAGATGTGACAAAGATTGCGAACTACTCCAGGAAGACTTGGACAGAATATGGAAATGGAGCTGTACATGGCAAATGGAGTTCAACACGACAAAATGCAAGAAAATAGAGTTTGGCAAGAGTGAAAGAAGAATCAGGAGTATGTACAAGATAGGAAATGAAGACATAAAACCAGTCATGAAGAAAAAGACCTTGGGGTGACAATTACCAATGACCTATCGCCAGAGAGACATATAAACAAAATAATTGGAGAAGTATTGAACTTATTGAGGAACATAAGAGTGGCGTTCAGATATCTAGATGAAGAAATGATGAAGAAAATAATTACTGCAATGATAAGACCGAGGCTTGAATATGCAACAATACAGTGGGCTCCGAACTTAAAGAAACACATAAGGAAACTAGAGAAAGTACAGAGGGCTGCAACGAAAATGGTGCCTGACTTAAGAGATTTGACTTATGAAGACAGACTGAAAAGAATGCAACTTCCAACCCTGGAAAACAGAAGAGAAAGGGGAGACCTGATAGCAATATACAGAGTGATGATTGGCATGGAAAAATGGATAGGGAAGATCTGTGTATGTGGAATGGAAGAATGTCGAGAGGGCATGGGAAAAACTAAAATGGCCACTTATAGGAGAGATGTGAAAAATATAGCTTCCTCATAGAAGGGTGGAAGCATGGAATAGTTTAGACGTGGAAGTGGTCAACGCAAGGAATATTCATGATTTTAAGAAAAAGCTGGACATTAATAGATATGGAGACGGGACAACACGAGCATAGCTCTTTTCCCGTATGTTACAATTAGGTAAATACAATTAGGTAAATACACACACACACACACACACACACACACACACATGATGGTAATAATGCTGCTGCTGCTGCTGCTGCTAGTACTACTACCACACTTCCTCATACAGTTTCATTCCCCATTTCTCTCTCATATCACTATCCTTTATGTGTTTTAGACTAGCGACAGCAGGAATGCCCAGGAAACACTGAAAATTGAAGGAAATGTTGATGAGATAACACAGGGAGGGATGGGGTTTGGTGGGAGGTGTTTTGGTCTGTGTCATGGTGCTCGCCAGGCGGTTTGAACAGGGGCATAAGTAACTATAACCTTATTGTACACAGTAGTGGGCTGTTTATCTATTTTAGTTATTGATTCTAGCTTTGCTTCACTCTCTTGGTCTGGAAACACAAGGGAGTACAGGCAAACATTGGTGGACTGACCTGAGGAGAAGGCACAGCTGAGGTGCCCCTGTGGGCCAATATTTATGTACATAATTCATTTTAAAAATCACCAGAAGAAAAAAGTCACCCAGACTGGAATGCACCTCATTTTTAGACGCGATAAATACAGCCAACCCCTGTTTAACGAAGGTTCACACAACGAAATTTCGCTACGACGAAGGTTTCATTTTACTACCATCTGCTCATTTAACAAACACCAAACTCGCTTTAACGAAGTTTTATCCAGGTAATTTTTTCCAAATTTGAAAGCCCCACCGTATCACGCAAGCTGACAGGCTTTTGAATACACCAGGAGCTGCTGGTACTAAGGCCTGCCTCAGGAGAAATCCTGAGACACCTGTAGAATAAAGATCAAGATCAAGATCAAGCCTCGTGGACAACACGCGCACCACTCACTCCCCAGTCAAAACATAACAGCGTCAGCAGCAACATCCGGGAATGAGAAGAGGGGAACTGCCGTGGCAGGCTCCATATGTTGCCTTTATCATGTCACCACAACAAAATTATGCCAAATCGGAAATATATGACCACGGAATATGAAATGGTAGAGTAGTGGCTGCATTCTGGAACATGCTTGGATTACGGTAAGTGAAAAGAAAGCAATTAACAGCTGGTAATATTGACTTGCTTCATAACTGCTCGTTACATCTATCACGTTTTCAATATCTGGGCACTGTTTTCACTCTCACATGTAAAGGACACCTACAACTAACTGAATGACCTTAAAAGTATATTAATTAAGTGATCTTGAGGCAGTGTGCATGGAGGCTTGTGATGAAGGTTTGCGCTGCTCCTCATGTATCTTGTTGTGCAGCGAGTATTTGCGTCTCCCGCGGCTAAAGACAAAAACAAGATGTCTCAAAGGCAGACTATGATATTTCGGAAAAAGTAAACAATGGCACCTTCTCTCTTTGTACTTTTACCAACAAAACTAATGTAAAACAAATTATAAATATAAAACGAACAATTCAACAATGACAAAATGTGTAAACAAACACAAGTAAGAAAAAATAAAAACAAACGTCCCGTAGTCTCTAATGGCGCGCTGTGAAGTTTGAACCGTCAGGAAGGCCAGAGAGGCGATCAGCTGTGTCTTGTGTCAAATTACCTCTCCCTTCACTCAGACGTCATTACATTGTGGCGGCGGCGTCTCTTTCTGCTGTCATGGTAAGTGGCGCTCTTTGCCGTGCTGTGAGCGACGTGGGTGGCTTGTGGGGGCGGACAAATCGGTAAAATAAGATGTACCGCTGGACTGCAGGACGGCTGGTTAGTTTTAGATGAAGACCTAGCTAACAGTATCCATACAGACGATGAGCCAAGATTTGTTCAAGCAATTCCTGGGTCATCGTCTTAATGGGTACTTCATGGAGTTCTGCTCTGCATCTAAAAGTAGCCAGCCGTCCTGCAGTCCTCCAGCGGTACACTAGTAGTTTTGGCTGGATGATGTAGAAGTAGCCCCAAGACAGCCACGGCACACCAACATGTTACTTTTGTATAATTCCGTGGTGTGGGTGGCGGAGAAACAGGTGAAAATGAAATAAGATGGTGGTGTGGCGTGGCTGTCTTTGGAGCTAGTCTGTGGTATTCTGGTATTGGGGGCTCGTCAGGTACTGCAGGCAACTTTCTTCTTGGTCAGGTATTGTAAACAACTTTCTTCTTCATCTTCTTGGTGTGGTATTGTAGGCAACCACGTATCTAAAAGTAGCAGACCAGCCCTCAATGCTCCACCCACTCAGATATTACCTTTCTATGCTTGTGTGTGTTGATTATTATTATTGTTATTATTATTTTTTTTTTTTTTCTGTGTGTGTGGAGGGGGGGAGCTTGCTGCCTCAACACAAGCCACACAGTGTTGCCATGCACTCAGTGTTATCTTTGTTGTTAACATTGAAAAGCTTACCTAGCCTAACCTAATTTTATCCTCACCTAACCAAATTTTAGCCTAATGTTAATCTAACCTAACCTAATTCAACCTGACCTGACCTGACCTAACCCAACCCAGCCTAACTTACCCCAGTTTAACCTACTTCAGCCTAACCTAGCTGAGTAAATTCAACCTAATCTAACTTAACCTAACTTGTGTTATTTTGAAAAACTGTGTGTTTGTGTTGCTGCATTCCTAAAGATGGTGCCAAATTGTTTTAAAATACCTTAAAATATGCCAAACTCTTTTAAAAATACCTTTAAAACATGCCAAAGTGTCTTGAAATGCCCTCAAAACATGCCAAACTGTCTTAAAAGGACCTCAAAACATGCAGACTGTCTTAAAATGCTCTCAAAACATGCCAAACTGTTTTCAAGTGCCCTCAAAACATGTAGACTGTCTTAAAATGCTCTCAAAATATGCCAAACTGTGTTAAAATACCTTCAAAACATGCCAGACTGTGTTAAAATGCTTTCAAAACGTGCCAGATTGTCTTAAAATGCCCTCAAAACATGCCAGACTTTCTTAAAATGGCCTCAAAATATGCCAAACTCTTATAAAATGACATCAAAACATGCCAGACTCTCTTAAAATGCTCTCAAAACATACCAGACTGTCTTAAAATATCTTAAGAAAATGCCAGAATTTCTTAAAATGGCCGCAAAACATGCCAGACTTTCTTAAAATGCTCTCAAAATATGCCAAACTGTCTTAAAATACCCTCAAAATATGCCATACTGTCTTAAAATGCCCTCAAAACATGCCAAATTGTCTTAAAATGCCCTCTAAGCATGCATGCAGGGTTCCACTGTAGCACTCTCGTGACTCTATATATGGTAAGACCTGACATGGACAAGTATGTTGGTGTCTTGTAAGTGTTTGTCATGTGTTGCTGAGTAGGAAGAGAGAGAGAGAGAGAGTCATTTTGTAATAGCACATCAATATTTTATGGGTTTGAGAGAGAGAGAGAGAGAGAGAGAGAGAGAGAGAGAGAGAGAGAGAGAGAGACTTAGTGTATGTGGTTCATAGCAGCCCACCAATGGTACATAGTAATGGATATTAAAGGTTGTGCCAGGATCGATATCTTCAAAAAGAAATTGAAGACGTATTTGTTCAAGGAAGTTTATGATTTTAACGGCATGTAAATCAAAGACAATTATAGATGCTAGTTGCTTTTGAGGGAGGCTCTGCTGAGCGCTGCCTTGCAGTGGAGCAGAGACTTGAACAAACACCCCAAGTAAGTAAGTAAGTAAGAGGCAAAGCAGTAATACACAGGAGCTGGTACATAGCAGCCAGCATTGGTATGGGTGTATTATCTATGTATGGGTGGTTAAATAGCCTTAGATAGAGAGAAATACAGACAAAAGTATCATAATTCTTAATATTTTCTTTGGTCTAATTTAGAATTGAGAGAAACATCACAAATTTGTTTTTGTCATTAACGTTACAATTGTCTGGATTGGTGGATATAGGCAAGGTGTAGCAGTATATTATTGGTGTATGGGTGAAGTTTGGGTGTGCTTTATTTATTTCAGATTGTCAAGATATGGAGAAAGAGAGACCAGTCAAAGAGGAAGAGGAAGAGGTACAGGAAGATAAGAAGAAGAAGAAGAAAGAATGAATGAAGAGAAAAAAGGAAAGGTAAAATAAGAATAAATATTGTCATTTTATAAAGTTAAATCTCTCTCTCTCTCTCTCTCTCTCTCTCTCTCTCTCTCTCTCTCTCTCTCTCTCTCTCTCTCTCTCTCCCATAGGGCTATATGTAAGCGCGTTATGGTACTCAAGGGGTACCATTAGCTCCAGAGTCTCTCCGTAGAGTGTGTGTGTGTGTGTGTGTGTGTGTGTGTGTGTGTGTGTGTGTGTGTGTGTGTGTGTATTTACCTAGTTGTAGTTTTACAGGGTCTGGGCTTTACACTCGTGTGGCCCCGCCTCTATATCTACACTTATCCAATTTTTCTTTAAAGCTATGCACACTCTTTGCTGACACCACTTCCTCACTCAAACTGTTCCAAGTTTCAACATATCTTTGCAGAAAACTATATTTTGTAACATCTCTCAGACATCTTCCCTTCCTCAGTTTTCTACTATGTGATCTTGTGCTTCGAATGTCATAATTCTTCTCTCAGGATCAGTTTCTCATTATCCACTTGATACATTCTGTTAATCAATTTATAAACTTGTTATTTTACCCCCCAGTTGGTAGTCCTTATGTGGTCTATATTTACTTCTACCCATTCTCATTACACTGCTTTTGTTGGTATTGAATTCCATTTGTCACATCCTGCTCCATTCATATATTTTGTCCAAGTCCTTCTGCAGTATATTACAGTCATGCATATTCCTCACTCTCCTCATAATCTTTGCATCATCTGCAAACATATTCATATAACTTCTCACTCCCTCTGGCATGTCATTTATATAGATCAGGAACATGATGGGACCAAGCACCGAACCTTGGGGAACTCCACTGGTTACCCTCCTCCACTTTGACTTCACTCCCTTCACTACCGTCCTCATTTCTTTACCTGTCAAATAATTTCTCATCCACTCTGTCAGATTTCCCCTTATTCCTCCGATACTACTTAACTTCCAAATCAATCTGTTATGTGGTACTTTTATCAAATGCTTTTTTTAAGTCTAGGTATACACAATCAACCCATCCATCCCTCTCTTGTAAAATATCGACCACTCTTGAGTAGAAACATAGCAAATTTGATACACACGATTTCCCTTTTCTAAAGCCAAACTGTTTCTCACTTAGTATTTCTTTGTTTTCCAGGAACTCACACCACTTGCTTTTGATCACTTCTTCACATATCTTACACATAATGCTGGTCAATGAAACAGGTCTATAATTCAATGGTTCCATGCGACATCCACTTTTGTAAATTGGTACTACATTTGCCCTTTTCCATTCTACTGGCACCTGTCCCGTGTTGATAGATGTTCTTGTTAAATCTAAAATTGGATCTAGCAACTGCTCTTGACATTCTTTTAACATTCTTCCAGACACACCATCTGGTCCCATTGCCTTGTTAACATCTAATTGACTCAAAACTTTTGCAATGTCACTCTTTGTTACTATAATTTCTTGCATCCATCTTGTCACAGGTAACATCCGTCGATTGAATTGTTTCTTCTGTGAATACTTTGCAGAAATTCTCATTCAATTTTTCAACAATGACACTTGTATCTTCATATATATAATCTCCAACCTTTAATTTATCAACTGTTTCTTTTTTCTGTAATTTACCATTAATGAATTTATAAAACATTTTGGGATCACTTTCACAATTCTCCACTATTCTCTGTTCAAATTCTTGTTGTGCCCTTCTTCTCACTTGAACATATTTATTTCTTGCATTCCTATATGCTTCTCTCTCCACTTCCTCATTATTTCTCTTGTATTTTTCCCATGCCTTTTCCTTCTCCCTTTTTGCCTTGTCACAGGTTTTGTTAAACCATTGATCTCCCTTTAAGATTTTCTTAGTATATTTTGGCACAAAGTTCTCTGCGGCCTCACTATATATTTCCATAAATTTTTCATATTTTAACCGCATGTTTGTTTCCTGGTACATTTCGGACCAATCCACATTTCCAAAGTAATTTCTCAACTCCTTATATCTTCCCTTAGCATAATTTAGGCATTCCTCCTTGTATCCAACTTCATTATCTTTGGTGAACTCCACCTTACCTCAAATTTCAATGATTCATGATCACTCTTCCCCAAAGGACACTCATTTTCTAGAATTACTCCCTTTGTGAATATCAAGTCCAGTCTCGACGGGGCATCACCCCTCCTTCCCCTTGTTGGATGCCTCACCCACTGTGTCATCAAATTTCCCACTGCTCACCCCATTCTCCACCATTCCCCGCTTCAAATTCTTCCCAATTGACGTCTTTACAGTTGAAATCTCCAACTATAACCATTTTTGGTTTCTTTGCAGCTTCATTTCTCATTCTTTCCAATGTGTTTTCCACCATACTATTATACTGATCGTTTGACCATGCACTTGTTTTTGGTGGTACATACACAGTTACAATATTGATATCTTGTCTTCCATCAGTCACCACCACACCCACCACTTCCTCCTCGTCTCCTCCAAGGCACACATTTTGCACTATTAAGTCTTTTCTTGTTAACACAATTATTCCACCTCCACTTTTATTCACTCTATCTTTTCTCCACATTCTATAATTTCCCCCTCCAAACCAATCTATTTGTATATTCGGTCTCAATTTAGTCTCCACTATACACATAATATCTGGTTTATCCCTTATCAGATGGTCCATACACTCTAATCTCTTTGATAGGAAGCCGTCTATGTTAGTATATGATACTCTTATGTCTTTCTTCCTTATCTGCTCCTTTGTCTGGTCTTTTACTTCCTCTCTTTTGTCCACCACTTCCACACTTTGTCGTTTCTTATTTTCCAAAAAAAACTTCTTCTCTTTTTCTGTTCTTGCCTCATTCCTCTCTCTCACCTCTGTCACCACTTCTCTCATCTTAGCCCTTTCCTCCTGCGACATATTTCTTCTTACATAAATCATGTTTGTCTCTTGAGAATTTTTCAGCTTCCATGCATTTCTCAATACATGCTCAGGAGCTACTTGGGATTTGAATGTTATCTTCATGGCTCTAGACTTTCCTTCTTCATACTTTCCCAATCTCATATATTCCTTAACTTCTCCAAATGCATTTTCTTCTGAGATCTTATTCAGTATGGTCTTCCTCCTTAATTTTTCTCTCCTGCCAGTTTCTTATATTATCTTCCTTTAATCCACTCACTACCACACACTTTTTCTTTTCTGCAATGTTTCTCACCATTGTCTCCCCTTGCTGTAAAACTTTAACAATTTCCCGTTGGGCCAACTCACTCTTTTCTTTTTCTTGTTGTTTAATTATTTCTCTAAAACTGTTGTGCACTTGTTCTTTTTTTTTTTTTTTTCACCTCCTCCAACATAGTGTCTCTTTGTTTACTTATCTCCTCTCCTTCTTTTAGTTTTCTTTCCATCTCGGTTATTTTTACAGTTAATTCCTGGCACAGCTTTCCCAAGAGCGTATTTTTACTTTCCAATTCCAACTTTTGTTTCAACAGCTTGGCATTTTCCCTGGTAAGCATTATGACTTCCTTATGGAAGGCTTCATTTTGTCTTATGACTCTATCCAGCTTTTCTTTTATTACCACTATTGTTCCAATTCTTTTCTCCATATTCTCAATCCTTCTGTCCAAACTCACCTCCCTCAATCCTGGGGAATCCAAAAATCCCACAAACGAATCCCTTTTCGCTTCCGCGATGTTTACGGGTATCAGCTGTTTGCGGGTTGATGACTGCACAAACAAACTTCTCACACACTTTACCTCTTCCTATTTTGCGACACTCCTCACTTTCCCCCACTCATCACCTCATTGGACCATAGAGACATCCCTATCACTGCTCGGGCCCTGTATATTCATGTATAGGTAATTGTTTTGGCGCCGTGGCGGAACTTCCGTTCCGACGTCTTGTCAGCTCGGCGGTCTGGTGGTGGTGGGTGTGTGTGTGTGTGTGTGTGTGTGTGTGTGTTTTTTATATGCCCAAGGAAGAGGCCTTCATTACTCTTCAGTGTCTTGATCGCTAGAACTGAGCTGTGCCTTGGTGGCCATTGCATGACTCGCCTCACCTTGCAGTCTTTTCTCTTTAACCTGTGTTGATATAGGCATCAGTTTGGACCTCGTTACCTCAGCAAAAGTAAATAAGTTGAGTTTTTATAAATTTAGTTACAGGTTTTCCAATATTATATCAGGTGTTAGGGAAGATGTCCAGAATTTTTATGTTAATACATGGCAACCCTCCCCACACACCCACCTGGCCAGTCCTCCCTAAAATCTTCACCTTTATTGAAACTTGCTCTCCACACACACACACACACACACACAGCTCCTCTCCTACAGCTGTAGCTCATCGCATCACATGACCTCTCCTCTAGCTCTTCGTCATCGTCCTGTTCATACACCTTCTCATCTCTACAAACTGATGCTTTCCTGCCCTGCCTACTGAAAACACACATGATGATCAAGTAATTACTAATAATTTTAATATTTTATTTGGAGGTAAACCTAACAAAGACACCTGTGAAGTGAATAACTAAAAAGCATTCAGATTACAAATATTTGTGTGTGCATCTTTTCAGTCTCCAAATGAGGCAGATGTCAGCAGACAGGTCACCACCAGCACCACCTTAGGAAGTAGGGCAACCTTCAGGTGAAACACACCACCCAATCACTCACTGCTGGTGTGGACGGGAGAAGCACTGGTGTGGTGATCTTTCTCCTAAGGTATGGTAAGTACAGTGTCCCAGTGTCTTCAAACGACAATTATTTTCCTTTTAACCCCTCTCTCTCTCTCTCTCTCTCTCTCTCTCTCTCTCTCTCTCTCTCTCTCTCTCTCTCTCTCTCTCTCTCTCTCGTCTCGCCACTGTCCTCCTGACCCACTTGGAGCGAAGCCTCAAAACAGTGAAGCCGCTTCAGTCTCTCTTCAATAAATATGTTATGGAAACAGAAATAAACTTAAATAAGTCAGACAAGGATCATATTTTTATGTATATTTTTATTTTGGGGTTTAAAGCTTTTGTTACATGTGGTTTATAGAATAATTGCACAACATCCATACTTGACTTATATTAGAGGTAAACTAGTTGTAAACTAGTTAGCATAAAAATAACTCCATTTTGCTTTATCTGAAATAATCTTAAAATAAGTTACAAACATATAGGGGCTAAATGAATGGGAGAGAAAGTAACTACATAGCAAGCAGTGAAGAAATGAAGTTAACTAACTGCATTTGCTAATTGAATAAATTTGTAAGGGAGACACATGAAGTGTACTCCAAATAAACCTTTTGGCAGCCACAATGCACAGTGATTTGCTGCATCCACAACAAGCAGGTCAGGCTGACATTCTTTTCACTGCATCACATTGTCCTCAGGTGAGCAGCACTACACAAGGTTGTCACAGCGATGGGAGGAGAGCTTGATGTTCTTCCCATACACCGTCTTCACCTGTTCGGTGCCAAACTGGCCATACACAAACACACACTCCGAGGGGTAGCCGAGAGTGCGGAGGGAATACAGGGACGACAGGACCATTGCTGGCCCACCGCACATCACAATCTGTGCAGCAAGAAACAACCTTTTCTAACAACCAGGTGGGTTATTGTATATATACATACAAGACAACTCAGGTTTTTTTTGTAGATTTTTAAGAAATGTAAGAGGAGAATGCAAGAATTGACAAGGCTGAGCACAAAACTAGAGATAGAAGTGGGGGAAACCGATTAAATGATAGCTAGCTGTATGCTGCCTTGCATTTCTGTGGCTGTACTTATACTTAATTACCTTGTGATTGATGCCATTAGGTTTTGTAATGTGAGTGTTGATCATATTGGTGTCAATGAATCCCTCCTCACCCTCCCACTCCTCAGGCACCTCGCCCAGCGTGTACACCACCTGCAGCCGGCTGTCCTGGTCTGCCAAGGAGAACACAATATCGAGGTTTGTGGGAAATGTATAAACATGTATAAATGTTTTAATACTGCTTGTATCTAGCCATCAGAATGAAATGAAGTCTCTTAAGAACTAAGAGATTGTTCTTGTAAAATGTTAGTAAAGTGGCTTGATATCAAGTTTAAGATTCTTAATCTCTAAAAATTTGTGCTTCACAGTGTGCCAACTGTGACTCAATATACTGAGCCCCTTGTTCCTTCCAGATATGTGGTCTTGTTGCCGTGGTGGAACAGTAAAGGTGGGAGATATCTTAAAAAGATAAAGACACATGAAGCCTAGATGGTGCCAGAACTGACAAGGGACGGAGCAAGTAATGAGAAAAGGAGTCTTGGATATATGGAAGTGCAAGGAAGAAGGAGAGATGATGATAGATAGCATACAAGCAAGATAAGAGAAAAAAAAGGACTAGACAAGATGAAGATACAAACAAGTCATAGCAGAGAACAAGGACTATTTAAGATTGGAAAGAAAAATGAAAGGGCTAGATATGCTGGAGGGAAAGGACCAACAGGGCAGGTAACTGGAGAAAGATCATTGCAAACAGCAACTCCGTACAGGTGATGATGATCTGGAATAGTAGTGGTGAGGTCCAAATAAGCAACATGCTCAGCTTGGGAGTGCCAGATGTCACAAGGAGTCATGTCTGTTGATAATGAGGTACCTGGTACACTTGAGGAATGCAGTGGGCCAAATATGAGTAGATGAGGGCAGAGTCATGCATGATCTGTGACTCCCACTAATGCAAACTCCTTAACTACTCAATCTCATGGCCCAGCATAAAGTTCCTCAAGTTTGCAGGCTCCTTAATCTCCAGACACTTCCTTTTGACTTACAGTTGTTCCCTAGACTGACAGATGTAACAAAGGGAACCTGAGTTGACAAAAGACTATGCAGAACAACATTACAGCACAGCTTGAGGCCATTCTGGAACATGAAGAGGAAAGGGAGTCTCTCATGCAGGACACACCTTTGAAGGGCAGAGTATTTCAGACCAGACAGAGAACATACCACTCACTTCTATACTTATCCAGCTCCTCTCGGTAAAGGATCTCGCTGTAGTTCTCAGAGTAGTAGAGTAACTTGATCTTTGTCTTGTCAGTTGGGTCCTTGAGGATGGAGCGGATGAGCTGCATGCCTGGTGTGATCCCGCCACCTGAAGCAAGCAGTGTCATTTCCTGCAGCTGGTTGGGTAAGTATTCGAACCCTCCACAAGGACCCTGGAACTCCACCTTATCACCTGTATTAAAAAACAGTGTCAGTTAGTACTGTATTATGTGTTATACAAAATATCAAACTAAAAAAAAAAGCTTTTTTGTGTAATCCCACCTGGCTTGAGTGCCTTGAAGTGTTGGGACATGATGCCTTGGTTCTCAAACCTCAACACCAACTCAATGACACCAAACTCATCGGGGGGAGACACAGGGGAGAAGTATCGCAGGTGTTCCTTGCCGTCGATGACAGACTTTGCCTGCAACATCACCACCACCTTTATTGTCTCACATTCAGGAGTTAGCTTACTATTATTCTACCAAATATTTGTGTGAATAAAAGATAGATTTTATTCAAATATGGGAAGTAAAGATAACCGATACTCATTCTGCTGTGAAAGTGGTGGGCAGGTAACAGGACCTACAGTACTTACAGCAACATACTGTCCCGGCAGGCATCCTGTGTGATCAGTGTCACTGGGCAGTGCAAACACAAAGGAGGCCATCTTGTCACTCACAGGCATGTTGGACTTGAGGGTGAGAGGCCGCCAAGTGTCCGGCGTCAGGCCAGGACTGTGGCTCTTGCCATCGGACGTCTTTATCACCTGCAGACAAAACTGGGACCAATAAATTCCTCCACATCACACAGAGAAGAATGACACTGCTCTTTAACCCCTTCAATACGGAGATGCACTTTTACCTTGACTTTTTTAGGTAAATGATTTACCATGATTTTTTTTATGATTAAACAATTTTATTTGTACTAGGAAAAGTCTTTGGAGGTCAGAAGATTAAGGGCCAAAGCCTTCACTAAGTATTCTAGTCCCACATGTTTCTGAAGCAGTAAGAAATCGCTTAATAGTAAGCAGAAAGAAAATGAAAATGCATCGTGGTACTGAAGAGATTAAGCAATATGCAGGCTCCAAGAGACAAGCAGAAGGCAGTATACACCTGCCAAACAGATAATTACTCCCAGTGAGGTCTAATAGCACTACTGTTTCAGAGGGTGCTGTGAACTTTCATCAAAGCCAGCTGTGACTTCACTGAATGTTACAGCCTGCTCCCTAAAGACGAACTCTCTTCCTTCACACAAAACCATATACATTTTTCACACATTCAAGGGAGAAAAAAAAATTACTCCTATTATCATCCTGGGAGTCCCTTCTTGACTATTTTCTATTCAGCTTGTTTAGGGACCAGCACCTCAGTGGGCCTTTTTTTTTCATCCTTTTTGACTATTTTCTATTCAGCTTGTTTAGGGATCAGCACCTCATTAGCCTTTTTTTTTTCATAAATTTTTGTTGCCCTTGGTTGGGTTTCCTTCTTACATGGGAGGGAAAAAAAGAAAAAAAAAACATGGCCAACCTTGTCATTAACAGCCGGTGGACATGTGTTGAATGGGTTCTCAAAGTCTGTGTCCTGGAAGGGATGCTTCAACTCTATTCCTGCATCCTCCCGCTCCACTTCCTCCATCAGCTCCTTGGCCAGCTTCTTCTTCTCTGCATGGCTCATCTTCTTGATCTCATGGTGCACGGCTCTGTGGTTCGGCCGCTGCTCCCTGAAATGAAAGTCAGATGAAAAATGCATTCATAACAAAGAAAGCAGTTATGAATACATCATGTTCCCATTTAATCAAGAGTTCCTGGAAGTGATGATGGGAGAGAATCAAGGTCGACTCACCAGTAGTCAACAACATAAATATTTTCTAGCACTGTCTTGCCAACAAACTGGCGTAGCACCTCATTGGAGGGACCCATCACCCAGCCAGCCTTGCTGTCCCTCAGGAGGCGCTCAATGCCGAGGTCCGTCTGCAGGAGAGACAACACAACAAAAGTAAACACACATAAACATGCACATGAAAGGCCCTGTTTAAATAACGAGATGAACTAATGAGACATTTTCAAAATTTGTAGTGTGTATAATTTTTCCATATTCATATATAAACTCGTAGGTATTCTAAGTGGTGCAGGCCTAACCTTGTATCCCGTCCCTCCACAAGTATGTAACATCTTGTCTGCCACATTGCCAACCACCTTTGCAGCAGAAAATTTGAGCTGCCACAGCCATTGCAAGAAATCAACTCTGTAAAAATCATGCTTACTTAATTTCCGTTCAGATTTAAGCATCAAAATTGTAAATAGCTTTGTTTGGTTCACATTAAATACTGTATGAAGCAAGAATACCTTAATGCAGCTTTCCAAACAAAGTAAATTGTGAAAATCTATCCATCTCGATCATGTTTTACACCAACCTTGGCATAAACTTCAAGTCTTTGTGCTGAGACCAGTCATTGTTGTTGGTGGCCCTGTCCAGCGCATCAGCAACCATGTACATCAGTCCTCGTACACTGTTAGTATCACACATTGTCTCGCCAAAGTAATCCTGAGGAATAAACTCAAGATACAGCAGCACAAATGACTCTGTTCCCAGATTTATGACTAGTAGTTCTCTTACAACTCCTTTCCCCTCACTATGCTTCAAGTCATCATTAATCACTCTCAGCAATCACAAGCCATCTGCAAACCAATACTACATACACAACAGGGATCTTTATCATCATCTGCTTCATGGGAAGAGTTTTCTTGCACAAAGACCACTTTTTCTCTCACAGCCGCACTTTACATCCTTCATTCTGCAGCCACTACACATTCTTGAACATTATGGAGGTAATTCAGCAGCACCTATCAGAGGAATGGGTCTGTGAGATGGTAGGATGGTCTCACCTGGATGGTCGGATAGTCACACACCCTCATGCCCATGTCAGCGTGAGCCTTGCGTGTGACATGTTTCTTGGCCACATCTATGCAGGCCAGTGAGATGCCCCCAAACGGCAGATGTCAACAGCAGGAAATACGGGTCTGCACACTCGTCATTACTCTGGGGAAACAAGAGAAGACAGAATAACACTTATGTTTATTCGTGGTTCAAAATTTATTAAGCATTTGAGTATTGCAATGGTCTCCTGGTCTTCATTTGTTCATAATATTTTAATAATGCTCAGTGGCATTCCAAGGTTCACCAGAGGATCCCAGCAAGAAATTATATGGGATCCTAAGGATACATGAGTAGGGAAGCAGCGAGTTTGAGTTGAGGGGCCCCTTCAGGGTATTTCAGACTGCCAAATTCATGAGGTCTACACATTGTCACAGCACAGCTGTGTGCAGTGACTGATTGTGTCAAACTGGTTGGAACTCGCAGGGCCCTTGGTTTCTTGAGCACGTTGGGGGGCCCGAAGCAAATACTTGGTTTGCCCGACTGTAAGGAACACATCTTGTAATGACAGTGGCAGAGGTACTCACCCTCTGGCCATCCCCACGAGGCCCAATCATGCGGTCCAGGTTGAATGTTCCCTCGATCACTAATGGACCAGACATGTTGCCGTGCATGCCAAGAGCCTGCCAGTCGTCAGTGTTGGCTCGAATCTCCTCCTGGAAGTGACTGATGATAAACAGGTGCACCACTGAGAGAGAGAGAGAGAGAGAGAGAGAGAGAGAGAGAGAGAGAGAGAGAGAGAGAGAGAGAGAGAGAGAGAGAGAGAGAGAGAGAGAGAGAGAGAGGGAGACTGCAACATACCGAGATAGTACACAGGTTATCCGAAACTATCACTGAATAGGAAAACATAGTACATGATAGCTACAGAGAACAGCAGTGATTGAGTGAGTCAGTTACTTTGAAGATGAGGAAGCCGGAGAGGTCTGAGTAGTCCCCACTGAAGTCTGGGCTCACAGTCTGCATGGCATACCAGTCTGCATGGCCAGCACTGGTGGCCCATGAACCATACTTGAGGAGCTTCACATTGTCCTTGTCCACAGTCTTTGCCTTGGAGGACATTGGAAACCAGAAGTGTCCACCTGTACAAACAAAAAGTTACTGAGGACAAAGCAGCTCATGGACTGACTTTTAGAACAATATTTGCACGGATTCACAAACAGTGTTTTGGTGGGCAAGCTCTCGAACACCTTCCATGACCAGGACAGTTATTCATTCTCTTTGGCAAGCGTCTATGATACTCGCATGCACCCTTCACGCTTTTTAACCTGAGATAGATTGCCAGACTTTTCACCCTTCTTGAAAGTTAGAGTAAGGAGTGATATGCTAGAGTAAGATTATGAAGGCATACAATTTACTGAAGATGAGAGAGAGTGAGCATTCTGAGTCAGGATATATTGAAGTGAAAATGCCAAATCTATTGTGTTACCAAGACTGACAGGTGAGAAACAAGACACTTGCACGTGCTCACCTGTGGCGGGGTCAGAGTACGCCAATGTCCCAACCAGTTTCTCCTTGTTGAGGCGCGACAGCAGGTCCTTTATCTTTGGGTTGTTGTGGTGCCTTAAGAGAAGCACGGCACAGGCCCCAAGATGCATCACTGCTCGGGAAGAAAAGAAGACCAGTGAAAGACCACAATACATACGAGTGTTATCTGGTTCTGGATCTATAAACATCCTTAAAGTTCAACATTTGTTTCCTTTAGTGAAAAGTTGTGGTGGTGGGTAAATAATATACCACGACAGCTCAGGAAAGAAGACGAGTAAAAGACGAAAAATAAATGGGGTCTGGATCAGCTCAAAACATCAAAGCTCTCTCTCTCTCTCTCTCTCTCTCCATCGAGTTTCCCTTCTATCACAACAGTCCTCTCTCTCATCAGTCAGGTATTGCACGGAGATTGTCAGATCAGAGGAATTTTTCTGGAAACGTGCGGTATGGGTGCAGCAGATCACATCACCTAATAAAGTAACAACTTCCCCAGCACTCACCGTAGATCATGGCGGTGGACGGGCAGCCATAACGCGCTAAGGTCTCAACGATGATGGTGGCAAATGTGTGCGACGCCCCGAGTCCACCCATCTCCTCAGGCACTACGAGGCCCAGCAGCCCCAGCTCAGCCATGGCATTGAGGGACTCGCGCGGATACACATACTCCTTATCACAGTGAACCTGAAGGAAGAGAAGGTGATAATAAAAGAACATTGTGTTTTTTTTTTTTTTACGTAGGGAAGAGGGCCAGCCAAGGGCAAAAAAAGAAAGTTAGAAAAAAGCCCACTTGAGCGCTGGCTCTCCAAAGACTAGAAAAAGTGCCAAAACCGTTAGCCAGAATTAGGGGAGCAAATGCCTCGATACCTCCCTCTTTAAAGAAGACAAGTTGTAGGAATTTGGAAATACAGATGCAGGGAGGGAGTTCCAGAGTTTACCAGTGAAAGGGATGAATGACTGAGCGTACTGGTTAACTCTTGCATTAGAGAGTTGGACAGAATAGGGATGAGAGGAAGAAGAAAGCCTTGTGCAGCGTGGCCGCAGGAGGAAGGGAGGCATGCAGTTAGCAAGATCAGTAGAACAGTTACCATGAAAATAGCGATAAAATATAGAAAGGGATGCAACATTTCGGCGGTGAGAAAGAGACTGAAGACAGTTAGTCAGAGGAGGGAGTTGATGAGACGAAGAGCTTTCGATTCCACCCTATCAAGCAAAGCTGTGTGACTGGAACCCCCAAACATGCGAAGAGTACTCCATACAGGGACGGATAAGGCCCTTATACAGAGTAAGCAGTTGGAGGGCGAGAAAACTGGCGGAGACGCCTCAGAACACCTAACTTCATAGAAGCTGTTTTAGCAAGAGATGAGATGTGAAGTTTCCAGTTAAGATTATGAGCAAAGGACAGACCGAGGATATTCATTGTGGAAGAGGAAGACAGTTGAGTGTCATTGAAGAAGAGGGGATAGTTGTCTGGAAGGTTGTGTCGAGTTGATAGATGGAGGAATTGAGTTTTTGAGGCATTGAAAACTACTAGATTTTCTCTGCCCCAATCGGAAATTTTAGAAAGATCGGAAGTCAGGCGTTCCGTGGCGTGATCTGTTAATTTCCTGAAGGGTTGGACGTCTCTGAAAGAACGTGGAAAGATGTAGGGTGGTATCATCAGCGTAGGAGTGGATAGGGCAAGAAGTTTGGTTAAGAAGGTCATTAATGAATAATAGAAAGAGAGTGGGTGACAGGACAGAACCCTGAGGAACACCACTATTAATAGGTTTAGGAGAAGAACAGTAGCCGTCTACCACAGCAGCAATAGAGCGGTCGGAAAGGAAACATGAGATAAAGTTGCAGAGAGAAGGATAGAAGCCGTAAGAGGGCAGTTTTGAAATCAAAGCTTTATGCCAGACTCTATCAAAAGCTTTTGATATGTCTAACGCAACAGCAAAAGTTTCACCGAAATCTCTAAAAGAGGATGACCAAGACTCAGTAAGGAAAGCCAGAAGATCACCAGTAGAGCGACCTTGACGGAAGCCATACTGGCGATCAGACAGAAGATTGTGAAGTGACAGATGTTTGAGAATCTTCCTATTCAGGATAGATTCAAAAACTTTAGACAAGCAAGAGATTAAAGCTATAGGACGGTAGTTTGAGGGGTTAGAACGGTCACCCTTTTAGGAACAGGCTGAATGTAGGCGAACTTCCAGCAGGAAGGAAAGGTAGAAGTCGATAGACAAAGTTGGAAGAGTTTGGCCAGGCAAGGTGCAAGCACAGAAGCACAGTTTTTGAGAACAATAGGAGGGACCCCATCAGGTCCATAAGCCTTCCGAGGGTTTAGGCCAGCAAGGGCATGGAAAACATCATTACGAAGAATTTTGATTGTAGACATGAAATAGTCAGAGGGAGGAGGAGAGGAGGGACAAGCCCAGAATCGTCCAAGGTGGAGTTGTGAGCAAAGGTTTGAGAAAAGAGTTCAGCTTTAGAGACAGAAGAGATGGCAGTGGTGCCATCAGGATGAAATAAAGGAGGAAAGATGAAGAAGTGAAGTTATTTGAGATGTTTTTGGCTAGATGCCAGAAGTCACGAGGAGAGTTTGAGTTTGAAAGATTTTGACATTTCCTATTTATGAAAGAGTGTTTGGCAAGTTGAAGAACAGACTTGGCATGATTCCGGGCAGAGATATAAAGTGCATGAGATTCAGGAGATGGAAGGCTCAAGTACCTTTTGTGGGCAACCTCTCTATCATGTATAGCACGAGAACAGGCTGAGTTAAACCAAGGTTTAGAAGGTTTAGGTTGAGAAAAGAATGAGGAATGTACGCCTCCATGCCAGATACTAACACCTCTGTTATGCGTTCAGCACAAAGAGATGGGTCTCTGACACGGAAGCAATAATCATTCCAGGAAAATCAGCATAATACCTCCTCAGGTCCCCCAACTGGCAGAGGCAAAACGCCAGAGGCACCTTCGCTTTGGGGGATCCTGCGGAGGGATTGGAAAAATAGGGCAAGATACAGAAATGAGATTGTGATCGGAGGAGCCCAACGGAGATGAAAGGGTGACAGCATAAGCAGAAGGGTTGGGCGTGTCTCCAAGACGGTCAGAAATACGAGTAGGGTGCTGCACCAGTTGCTCTAGGTCAGGGGTTCCCAAACTGGGGGTCATGACCCCCAAAGGGGTCATGAGCCCTTTTCTGGGGTCATGAAGGGTCTAAGACGGTCAGTCAGTCTCGGAATACGAGTAGGGTGCCAGACCCGCCACACAGTGTGCACCAGTTGCAGCTAGATCAGGAGGATTCTCTTCTGCAGCCCACTGATAACGACAACAAAGGCTTGAACATAGGCCAACTTCTTCAAGTCTCAGGATTTATGGCAAGACGGTCAGGAATACGAGTAGGGGATGTGACATGCACCAGTTGCTCTAGGTCATGGAGGATAGCAAAGTTGAAGGCTAGTTCACCAGGGTGGTCAGTGAAGGGAGAGGAAAGCCAAAGCTGGTGGTGAACATTGAAATCTCCAAGAATGGAAATCTCAGCGAAAGGGTAGAGGGACAGAATGTGCTCCACTTTAGAAGTTAAGTAGTCGAAGAAATTACTATAGTCAGAAGAGTTAGGGGAGAGATAAACAGCACAGATGAATTTAGTTTGAGAGTGACTGTTAAGTCGTAGCCAGATGGTGGAAAATTCGGAAGACTCAAGAGCGTGGGCACGAGAGCAAGTTAAGTCGTTGCATACATAGACGCAACATCCAGCTTTGGAATGAAAATGAGAATAGAGAAAGTAGGAGGGAACAGAGAAGGGCTACTGTCAGTTGCCTCAGACAGCTGTGTTTCGGTGAGGAAAAGAAGATGAGGTTTAGTAGAGGAGAGGTGGTGTTCCACAGATTGAAAATTAGATCTAAGACCGCGAATGTTGCAGAAGTTAATGTAGAAAAAGTTGAGGGAGGTGTCAAGGCATTTGTGGTCTTCAACAGGAGAGGTGTCCGACCTGGGGACATTTTTGGTCCCCTCCCCAGAGGGGGACTCCGAGGCGTTGTTTATTTTGGGTCCCATTTTTCTTTTAAATTTTGATTTGGAGTGAAGGGTGTATGTGTGGTAAGTGCATGTAGTTTTGTGTGAAGAAGGAGAGCTGTCTTTAGAGGGTAGGCTGTGACTACCCCCTTGAGTTGTGAGACACAAAGGGAAAAACATTCAACGAGATAACAACTAGCTTTAATGGAAGATTCACAGCACCTCCTGAACTAGTGCTATTAGATCTCACTGGGAGTAAGTTATTGTTTCGGTAGGTGTCTACTACCTCCTCCACCTTTGTATACAAAGGCCTGCATTGTTACAGCCTAACTATACTTAGATTAGGTTAAGTTTGGTTTGATCAGATTACTGATTTATCCTGACAAACTAACGTGACTCTGCCTCGTCATAAAGGCTTAGAGACACTGGTAGCATTGTGGAAGTCGTATCAGACTCCAGTCTGCTTTCCAAAACAAGCGGAGTTTGACTTAATGACGCGAGTGTCCTAAATGAACTAATTACTTCGGGGACAGCTGAAAAGTACAAAATCTCTGAGTACTCACTGCATGAGGTCTGATCTTCACCCTGCACAGCTCTATCAAGTCATCTCGGAGCTGCTTCTGCTTCTCCGTCAGCAGCCACTCCGGGTCGTAGTCTGAGGACACACCCCAGTACTCTCCCTTGCCCCACTTCTTCATCTCTGCGAAACAATACCCAACAGATTAATTCGAAACGCCGACACTTTATACAGAGTACCGTGCACCGTATTATATACTTCGGTGAATGGGCAACACACACACACACACACACACACGGTAGCTCAGTGGTTAGAGCGCTGGCTTCAACAAGCCAGAGGACCGGGGTTCGATTCCCCGGCCGGGTGGAGATATTTGGGTGTCTCCTTTCACGTGTAGCCCCTGTTCACCTAGCAGTGAGTAGGTACGGGATGTAAATCGAAGAGTTGTGACCTTGTTGTCCCGGTGTGTGGTGTGTGCCTGGTCTCAGGCCTATCAGGAGATCGGAAATAATGAGCTCTGAGCTCGTTCCGTAGGGTAACGTCTGGCTGTCTCGTCAGAGACTGCAGCAGATCAGTGAAACACACACACACACACACACAAGGATTCTAAGGTATATTCCTTGCACACACTGTATAGAAGCGAGGCAAATAATAAGTACATCTATGTTCCACGCCACACTTTCGACGCACATTTCATCCAGTCTATACCATTGCTGGGCCATAATAAACTAGTGCAGGATATCTAGACACCAGAGACGCTTCATAAGCATTACTTTCACTATCGTATAACAATGCAACATAGCAGATTCCTAAGAATTAATTTGTTCTATTAATCCTTTAAGTACTGCTAATAATTTTTACCTTGAGATTTGTGTACCATTAGACCATTGTACTGACATTAAGAATTGGGTCTATGGAGGTCAGAAAATGAATGGCCGGCGTCTTCACTATTATAATTCCCCCACATGAGTTTGTTTCTGAAGTTGTACAAGATCACCAAATAGAAAACAGAATGAATATGGAAACGCATAAAGGGAATGAAGGGGTTAAGAAATGTAACAGCAACGGTATAATGACTCGCAGAACAAGCTTAGTGACACAGTTTATAAATAGTTGCTCAACATGACTAATTCAAGGCCCGCAGAAATAGCTGGAAAGGAAAGTTGGACAATATTCTGTGCACACAAGCATTCTGAGGCAAGGGACAGCTGCAACGGCTGGCCTTGCTCTCTCCCCCTCTCTTCTTAGACAGTCGTAGTGACATTAGCCCATAATTATTTTGCGTCGTTATTCACAACTATACTCTCACTTTGTCACCTTTATCGGTATATCAGCTATCTGTTAATAGTAGTACTGGTCTGCGAAGGGGTACTGCAATGTCCCATTACTTGTAAAAATGATGGATGAATAATTCTCAATTTCACCATCGGACATCCACGTCAACACGTCCTGCATGAGTCTGTTACAGTCAGTCGACAAACCATACTTAAATTTCATGTCACGACTAAACGAGACAATAAAATGCATATCAATATGGAATATACTCAACTTCACCACTGTCCACACCCCCTGCCATTGTCTGTTGATAAACTACATCAAGGCTAAACATGACCGCACACACTCACAATGCATATCAATACTAGGATGGAATACTCTCCATTCCGAATAAGCTACACTTTACCTCTAACAATATCTGCAGAAACTCGTGTTACACCCTGTAGCAATTATTACAGAATATCGCACCACGAACACTAAAATTAATAAAGAGCCCTCGTAACTCAACAGGGCCTTTTTGCAGTAACAGAGGAGCAGCGCTTAAGTGTTCTGGAATACTGACTGATAAGAATGGGAGACGTCAGGCGATGAACAGTGAAGGAGAAAGAATGTGGCCTTGATTGCAGGACAACAAGCCAATGGTTCAATCAGCTATACCTACCAATTACCAATACCTATGATAAGCACACTCTACTGCAGACAGAATGGATAAGATCGTAGCCTACTTGAGTCTGATTGTGGACAAGATGCAGTGAAGGGGGACAAGGAGGCGAGGCTTGAGAAAGTAAGCAAACAGCGAGCCCGTGATAAACTTCAAGGCCAAAAAATCTCACGAACTTCCTTTATCTGATCACTAGTTGGTCACTTGTATAATTGAAAAGTGTTCCAGACCTGCGGATACTGACGGAGGAATGCAAGATACGCTTCGAAAATCCGTGTCTGATTCTGAATGCGCGGGGTAATACACAGACTACAATTATTCAAGTAGGCTTTTTTTTTCTAATATTCTTTATCTTTTTTTGCCCTTGGTAGTTCTCCCTTACATAAAAAAAAAAAACAATGGCACATAACATAACTTTGATTAGTTGGTGATGGAAGGGTCCTAGTGGTAAGAGGCGGGAATTAAGTGAATTAAAAGTGTCTATAAGGTGTTGACTGTTGAGGTGGTGGTGTGATAAATTATTATATTTGTTTAAAGGATGCATGTGTCTATTGTACTGTTGTTTGCATCTTACAATTAAGGCTCTGGGAAACGTTACTGTAAATTTCAATGATATTATAACGCTCTATAGGGAGTTTAACAAAAATATTCGGCATCAATAATAATAAAGGGAAAACTATCAAACTTTCCTAAATGCCAATAGCCAGCTTACCTACTTCCTTTAATCTCTCATGCTAAACAAACAACCTGCCTCCCATGCCCAAGCTTTCTTACATGTGCAGTCCACCCATCTTAGCTTGGGTTGAGGTCATTAGTATACTAAGGCCGTACTGTGGGAGTGGGAGAGTTCAGGGTCACACGAGATACCCAGACACGTGTAAGAAATGTCGTATCATGAGTGGGGAAGCTCGACGTCAAATGGGAGAACCAGACACGTGTATGGGGACCTTGTATGATAAGGCGTTGTTGTTAGGTACTAGGGACAAAGTATCACGTGGTGGATAATGGATATACTGGATAAGGAATGGAAGAATTGCTATTAATGCTGTTAATCCCTTCAGTACTGGGACACATTTTTACCTTGATATTTGTGTACGATTTGACCATTTTATTGACATTAGAAGGTCTATACTCTATAAGGAGATCAGATGATTAATGGCCAGTCTTCACTACTTCAATCCCCCCCACGTAAGTTTCTGAAGCTGTATATAATCACCAAGTAGTAACCAGAGTGAATTATGAAGCGTTGTGGTACTGAAGATCAACAGTACAGTATACTATATTATGGAATCTTTCTGGCCGAACCTCCACTCCACTGTATATGAAGTTAAACTTTTTTTTTCAATGGTGTTTTATGGTTTCAGTGGCAGATTAATTAACTTTCCAGTACTTTATTGGGAGAAACACTCTTAAGTCGAGAAAAAAAAACGAAAACAAAACTCTTCCACCCAACTTTTTATTATTATTATTATTATTTATTTATTTATTTACTTATACCATGTGGCCTTTTCACGGGAATTTATGGGCTAAAGGAGGTACTTAACTTTGGACAACTAAAACGTAAATAATAAAAACAACGAAACAAAAATCTTACCATACTAACTTATCACCAATGATACCACAGAGTAGAAATAAAAAAGAATAATAACACGTAAATAAAAACCACCCACTCACATTCACACAAGCACGTACGCTCAACTCAGACCCGCCAAACTGCACTCGAGAGAGAAACACTGCAGGTAACCAGACGAGGAGCGAAGCGAGCCAAACTTTGACTTGTATTCTCAAACATTTAAGTGCATATCTATTTGAAAAAGGCTGTATTTCAATTTACATGATCTTTCGCGGGTGTTTTTACAGTTCTATATGCATTTCTGCATTACTAACTGGAGAAACACTCTTGCAAACCCCGCTAATCATCTCTGTGGCCTTGGTAAACAGTCGTAGTGAGAGCGTTTCTGAATGAACGCCAAATTTATCCTACTAGAGAAAAACAAAAACCACCATGCACACTCATACTCCAAACACAGAAACACTACAATAACAACTCACGACCCAACGAGAAGCGAAACAAACCAATAACTTACTTTCCGTTAGCTCAAATTTTCAGACCCAGCGGAAGAGTAGTGTATCCTGCCGGAGGTTCCTTCTCTGCGTCAGAGTAGAGTAGCGCCACAAAGGGTGAATGAGAGGAAAAGGGGCAGGACTTCAAGCGAGTAATTGGTTGGTAGAGGCTGCGAATGTGTTGTCATGCCGTATATATATATATACGAGAGAACAGAAATCCAAGACGCTAGATGCCATCAATGCCATGCCAAATGTTTACAGCGGAGAAAACACAAACTAATTTTCCGCATTGTTTGTATATTCACCCGACTATAATCTTTTCCAAGGTCACTAGACTTTCTTGATGAAGTTTGTTAGTTCATCAGTTTTATTCTTCACTTGTGAGGAGAACAAGTAAAACACCCATTTAATCTCCAAACTGTGACTTAATGCTGCCTAGAGGGAGTGGGATGGGGAGGAGAGAGGAGGAGGGGACGAGGGAAGGAGGGAAGGAGAAAAGGAGGGCAGAATATAACCTTCCTAAGAAGTAATTGCGTGCTATATCGGCCGGTTAGCTAGGAAGTAATAATAATAGCAATAATGATAATAAAAAGGAAATAGCTAGACATATAATCGTTATAGCATCAGTGATTCTCCATGAAGGTGTGCCAATCAATACTCGCAGTAACAAGTGTTTAGATACAATGTGAAACGTGTCTGCTTCTTATCTCTAAGCCAGTCTCATCGCCTCCATGTTGTCCCCATTCAGAGATCCTCATTTATCACACATTCCTATTCCTGAGAGAGAGAGAGAGAGAGAGAGAGAGAGAGAGAGAGAGAGAGAGAGAGCCGGGGTGTACTGCGCGAGATGTTGCCAGCTGATGTACTTTCTCACTGCCCTGCCCTCCCCTCCCCTCTCTCTCTCTCTCTCTCTCTCTCTCTCTCTCGTCCACACAGCCATACACATCGCCTTACACCACGCAAACACCTCACACAACTACAATGTGATCATACACACAGACTCCATGACTGCCATCCACTGCTTGAAAGCCGAAAACAATGAAAACACAAACCAAACACACAACATATACACCACAGCCCAAGAAATTCAAGCCAGAGGATGGAGTGTCGTAGTTAACTGTTTCACTGTTTGATCTGCTGCAGTCTCTGACGAGACAGCCAGACGTTACCCTACGGAACGAGCTCAGAGCTCATTATTTCCGATCTTCGGATAGGTCTGAGACCAGGCACACACCACACACCGGGACAACAAGGTCACAACTCCTCGATTTACATCCCGTACCTACTCACTGCTAGGTGAACAGGGGCTACACATGAAAGGAGACACACCCAAATATCTCCACCCGGCCGGAGAATCGAACCCCGGTCCTCTGGTTTGTGAAGCCAGCGCTCTAACCACTGAGCTACCGGATTCCGTCTCATGTTGGCATCCGGGGGAATGAAGTGGCCGACACACTGGCGAGACAAGGTGCTCAGGAGCCAGAGGTGAGCCATCATATCCCTACAGAGGTGCGACAGCTGCTGACACGCATCAGAAAACATGCGGAGACCAGGAGACTGCAACAAGCAAGAGAAGCCCGACTTGGAAACAGTGCGAGCGGCCGCTGGCAAGGAGCTGTGTGTGAGGCGGAGGGCGACGCGCCAACAGACCCTCCGGGGAGTGACCAGGCTGTGCGAAGTGGTACGAGCAAGAATACGCTTAGGGTACCCCTACAAGTGGCAAATTGGAATTGCCACACCAGACAGTGAGAAACAATGCAGACTGTGTGGACAACACGAAGGACACACACTTGAACACTACTTGCGTGACTGTGCAATAGTAAACCCCTTAAGGGAAAAATGTCCAGTGCATTTACCTACACTTGCTGAGCTGGCAGCTCATTTTGTAAATATTCTTCCACGAACACTTAGCTCCCACCCTGACTTCTGTGCAATTGATAGATAAAGTAATCTCATCCATATATTTTCTTAACTGCATTGATATCATCTCTAATATTGTATAATATTATTTAACTTATCTCAGCAACCATTGTGTAACACGAATGTAACTGATATTTGCCAAGACAAGCTAAGTCTTTGTCTTTTTCACGTGTTCTACTTGTGAATAAAAGCACTGAATCTGAATCTGAATCTCTCTCTCTCTCTCTCTCTCTCTCTCTCTCTCTCTCTCTCTCTCTCTCTCAGGGGTAATCAAGGCAGGAGACAATAGTAACGAGGGGTAATGAAGGAATCTTGTCTCGCGGCTTGAGTAATGATGATGACTTCTTAGCTTCGTCTCGGTATCTGTCGCAGCATCCGTTTGATCTAATGTTGATGGGTAATTAATGAAGATGCGAGACGGACGTGGCGAAATAAATGAGACAAGAAAAAAATTGAGAACGATGATATAAGAACTGGATTGCAAAAGAAGTCAGAGAGCAAAATAAATTGAATGTGTTAATGCAAAGACTGGATTGCGACTGATATTGAATACGTTGAAAAAATTATAATGGAAATGTTGCCTATGCGAAGGGATTAATATCAATATAGGATAAGAATAAACTGAACAAATACAATGCAAAGATTAGAATGTTGGAATGCGAAGGAAAAAAAATGGGTGAAAGACAATAAAGTAAGGCAAAGACGTTTCAAAGGGAGAATAATTGCAAATTAAATAATACGAGGGAATGATGAAACGAATGAGAAATTAAAAAAATATAGATTACGGAAGATAACTAGCAAAGGAGAGTGGGGAAAAAAAATATAAATTCACAACAAAGCCATAAACTCAAAAAAAGTCGAATAAGTTGAAGTGTTTACAGTAATCAGCACTTATCAAGCACGAAATGAGTGAGCAAGCATACAACAGCTAATAGCCACTTGCGTCATCAACAGCGATGACCTTGCTATCTTACGTAGAAAAACTCGCCCGCCTTACACTGCCTGATGATTATCTTGTCCCATCTCCGCCCTCCTCTCCGTGAATCACTGCTGTTCAGTTTCCAGGGCAATATTACAGAATATACCACGGACTAGTTTCAAAACACGTATTTCATATATAAGCGAGAGGGAAAGAGGTCCATCTGGTTTGAGGTTCAAGTGTTAGTGAGCAGAGAACCCAATCACCTGTGGATACGAGAGCTGCCTACCTGTTTGGGGATTATCCACTCAAACCCATGCGGACCAGCTTGTTCACCTCTTTATACACTAGGACACATTTTTACCTTGAGATTTATGTACGATTAGACTATTTTATTGACATTAGTTAAGGTCTATGGAGGTCAGAAGATTAATGGCCACAGTCTTCACTATTTAAATCCCCCACATGAGTTTCTGAACGTGTATAGTCACCAAATATTAAACAGAATGAATATGGATTAAGGTTTCTGTGACACTGATAACGCCTGATCTGACGTTGCAACATACATAACTATAATCTATCAAGAGCATCTCAAACTTTGCCTAAATAAATTACTTTTTTCTCGTGTAAAAGAAGAAAATAATAAATAAATAAGATGATAGATAAAATAAAATATCAATAAACAAGTAAAGAAACCATATCAAGAGCAAGCAAATAAGCAATGCTCGTCTTACCTCAGATAGCTCTATCGGTCCACACCTCCAAGCCATATTTATTCCTCCTCACAGCACCGCCCACGTCCGTCACCACGCCCACCAGTCATCCAACACCCACACCGAAGCACCAAAACTCGACCAAATCACACAGTTTTCACGCTGTCACAAAATATAAACACTTCCTCCACCGCCATCACGCCATGTGCAATCTCTCAGACATGCTTAAAATCACATGCTCACCTTTCCATCTTCATCCTCGTATATTTTCGCTATCCTTACTGGCAGAGCCGCCCAGTTCCATCAGGCATCCCACAACCATGCCAAAGCACCAGAACACGCCCTGATCAAATCGTTTTTGCGATAAGGCGCAAAATATAAGGACTACTTCTGCTGTATCTCCGCCGCTACGTGCAGTCTCTGGTGTTGAGGAGAAGGGAGTGTCACGTGGTCACCAGCAATCAAACTTCGCGCAATACGTCACGGCAGTTAAGACCACACCTCGCCGCTGACTGGTTGGTGATGACGTTATGCTAAAGGGCGCCTCTTTGAATGTGAAATGGTGTATCTGTGTTATTTCTTTACTTTCTCGTTTTATTTTTGTTTCATTCTTTACTGATTTATTTACTTATTTTTCTTTATCTTTTGAGTTATGTAGGTACTTTGATGTTACTAGACGCCCTACACACACTACCACCACGATCACTAACTGCTCCTGCCCCCTCTCTCTCTCTCTGCGTTGGTGGTAGAGGCGGTGGCACAGTGAAGATGGGTGGTGAGCGTGGGATCAGACAGATGTCCACGCGTGGTTTTGAATCCCATCACGTATCGCCCTGTTACTTTGCCATTTGTCGAGTGGTTTAAAGTTACCTACATGTCACCATGATACCCATAGTCCAAGAGCCAGGGGTCATTTATTTATTGGAAGTGACCAGGTGTTTGAGTGTTATTTCCTTATAGGGTATGGCTTGAAGTATCAGAAAAGCCAATCCTTAAGGTTAGCCAGTGGTGGACGAGGTCATGAGGTCAGGTCAAAGTTAAACTGCATGCCAAAATTTTACGTCTTAAAAATTTTATTCAAACTTATGTAACTCACTTATAAATAAAGCAACTGACCTGGGGTTTGTGGCAAATTAAAGGGTGATAATAGTTCTTTCTTTCATATTCAGTAAGTAAAATACCTAGAAACAATATTTAACTGCGAAAAAATAAAATGACAGTCGGAAATAGCAAAAAATTTTACATACATAATAATATAATTAACTGTAATTTCCTTAATTACACACTTATATAACTATAAATTTTACATGTTATAGAGAATTTAATGGGCTATACACTGAACTTTTAAAAAATACGATTGCTTGAGTTGTTTGAGCGTGAGAGTGAAAATAGTGAGCAGCAGTGTAGTGTGCGGTGGCAGCGTGTGACCTCCAGCCACCCGCATTTATCTGTGTTGACGTAGAAGTGAAGGCTAGTTACATTTTGGTAGTGAACAGATATTTGGATGGGAATTTTGGAAGATTATAATTTAGCGATTATAAAACACTTCTTAAAGTTGACCAAAGGGAGACAAGGTTACAGAAAAGTATTCGTGATTATTAAATTCTTACACATCCCTTAACAGACCTTTATTATACAGTATAAATCTATCTATCTATCTATGTATCTCTCTCTCTCTCTCTCTCTCTCTCTCTCTCTCTCTCTCTCTCTCTCTCTCTCTCTCTCTCTCTCTCTCTCTCTCTCTCTCTATATATATATATATATATATATATATATATATATATATATATATATATATATATATATATATATATCTGACACCTGTTCCTAGGAGCACCTCCCTCCCCAGGAGATAGCCACGACAGAAGAGTCTACATTTTCCCTTATCCACGTACACTTGTTAGCTGCTCTGCATATGTCACTGCTTTATTATACATCATTAATAACTATTTAGTCAATAAAAATAATTAATTCTTCCAACATTGTTACAGTGTGTGTATTCAACTCATTTATGTTCTATTCACTTATTATGCTCTAAGAGGTAAACAATGTCTGTGGTTCATTGATATTCACTAAGTTTATGTAAGATCATCCTCATCTGATGACAGGTTGTACTCTTGTAACTCATTTTCTTCGTCAGACTCTTCATCACCTAGAATATTTACTGCTTCACCAGCTTCAACGAATATTTTACTTGGACTTTGTTCACCTTCATACCACACAAATTCTATCTTGTGGTTATCAGTCCTCCACCCATTACCATCAAGAGAAAATTTAACTGGATCAGACTGGTGTGCATTCTTCCACACATGGGCTACATAGTTAGTTCTTTTAATTTTCTGTATCAACACATCCTTGCATGGTGGTAGGCAGCATGGGTCAGCTGACTTTATTTTTTTCAAAGGCTTGTCTGAGTCCCCTGGACCATAGAATTTCTTGAAGAGGTATGTTCTAGCTGCATTTACATCTCTTTCATTTTGACACCATACATGGTACACACATACTCCTCCAGGATGGAGAGAACGTTTTGATCTACTACTTCTGATGATCCCAGTTGACTAAATGCTCGTCTGTATACCTTATTGTTCTCCATTAGTTTGAAGGGTTTAGTTTTTCCCTTACGAAGGAATGCAGCGGTGTAGTCACTGCCAGTAAAGGCATGGAAGGCAGGCAAAGCTGAGCATATTTCAGGGGTCAGTACGTCTCCTAGTTCTGTTATGTTTATGTTGCGTCTTGTATTCTTCGAGCACAAGCCTGTGTCCATCCAGAGTTTTGCTTTGAGGTGAAATGAATGGTAGAGTAACAGAATGAAGACATCTGTGTCACAGCTTCTTACAACAATAACTGGGTTTGAACTCTTTTCAGATATATAATTAACATGCAATATAACTCTCGTGTCGGCTTCCTCATGGGAACTCTGAAGGTCCACTACTTCAGTTCGCTCAACATGTCCATCTTTTGCTGTATAGAGATAGCAGCTTTCCTCCAGAGCAAAGTATACTGTGTGGTGTTCTAATGTTGGTGCATATTTGTCAGACATCCATTCATTCTTAAAGAATTTCAACAAACCATTCTTGAATGAGTTAGATAATAGTGCTGAATTAAAGTTGGAAGGTCTTCTTTGGGATGGTCCTGTAATTTGGTATGAACTCATACTGTAGTTCCCACGCTCGTCCCTCTCAAAGCTCTTGATTGAGGGTCCTTCTCTGTAAGTGTCAGAGACTATGTGTACATCTTGTGAAAATGAACATGCACGTTCAAGAACTACTTTAGCTATACCACCAAATGTTGGAGGTAGTTCAGGTAAAGTGCGTAAGAAGAACATAGTATCTATAATATAGGTGTTATTATCCAATAGCTCTTTGTTATTTGGTACCCTTTCCTCTAGTGCTCTCATCAAAGCTGACTTCTCTGTTTTGTTCATAGCTCCTGTTATATGACATAGAGAAAAGGGACAGGAGTCAGTGGATGTGAGAGGATTGACTTTAGGTCTAAATTTGCAGTTAGTCCAAGATAGAGTAATCTTCCAAAGAGATCACGAGTGCAGCGAACCTCCTTTATTGTCTTATCCTTTGCACTAACTTTTGTTTTCAATGCATCACTTGCAAAATTCTTGATTTTATTCTTCTTTATTGGTCTTTCAAAACGTGTAGGATCTTCTTGACATTCATTGATAAAATTTTGATACATTAAACCACCTCTCTCTTCAAGATTTGTTAAGTCTCTTTGTACCTCACTTGATGCAGCCCGACCAGTACTAAGACAGTAGAGCTTGTCTTGAAGGTTGTCCTGGAAAGGGTTCATGGTGTCCTCCAGGCATTTCATGAGCTTTTCCAAGTCAGAATTGTCACGCTTGATTCGATATGGCTTCAGTTCCTGTGTTATGTCATCTTTGGTGGTAATAGCAGCCATATCTAGAAGGCAGGCAACGACTGCTCCTCTCATGGACCGAGTTACAGTCCATCGCTTTCTGGCTCTCACACACTGGGTAAAGGCAGAAATACCTGTGTGACGGGATGCTGCATCTTTGTTAATTGTTTGCTCCAGCGTGAGATCAACAGCACAGCGAGAAAAGGACTTTGAAGTACGGCGAATAGAGAGTGCTCCACCTTCGAAGTTGGCACGGATTCCTTCATGTGTGCTGTCCATATTGATCATATTGAGTTGATATCTAGTGGTGTACCTGGCGTAATTGGGACGATGTGTAGCAAAAAATATTGGACATATTTTACTGAGAATGAAGATATATAGATCAACATCATTTGTTCTACAAGCAAATTACAACAAACTAAAGAAGAATCTAAAACCCAGCTTAAATTATATTACCATAATTTCGCAATGAGTTATTTTACAGAATGTAGCTAATTAAAATTTAAAAAAATTCTTTCTATTAAACAGTCACCGTAGTCACTTTCATACTCATTTAAATTATTTAATAAATAGTTTTTTTTATACACTGACCCAAAAAACCATCTGCATAAATATCTACGATGTGGATATATATATATATATATATATATATATATATATATATATATATATATATATATATATATATATATATATATATATATATATATATATATATATATTAAGTTGCTCACCTGATTTTGTTCCTAAATATCTTCAATGTGATAGAAAGTGGTCTGATACTGTGTGCGTAGACTCTCTAACGTCATGACAGGAATGTTCTATGGGATTATGGCATGCATTTTCTGGAAGGAGAGAGATACAAAGGTGTTCAATTTGAATTACGTTGAATAGCGTTGTTGGGTTTAATGGCAACCTGGCAGTAAGTGTTTGCTAGAAGTTAGTTACATACATTTATAAGCCCCATGTGAGAGAAAAAAGGTATATGACTTCGTGTGAAATAATTAAATGTATGGACAATCGCTTTCACTAAATATCAATACCCATTATTAAATGTTTAATATCAATTAATTATAATCTTCCAAAAATTCCCATCCAAATATCTGTTCACTACCAAAATGTAACTAGCCTTCACTTCTACGTCAACACAGATAAATGCGGGTGGCTGGAGGTCACACGCTGCCACCGCACACTACACTGCTGCTCACTATTTTCACTCTCACGCTCAAACAACTCAAGCAATCGTATTTTTTAAAAGTTCAGTGTATAGCCCATTAAATTCTCTATAACATGTAAAATTTATAGTTATATAAGTGTGTAATTAAGGAAATTACAGTTAATTATATTATTATGTATGTAAAATTTTTTGCTATTTCCGACTGTCATTTTATTTTTTCGCAGTTAAATATTGTTTCTAGGTATTTTACTTACTGAATATGAAAGAAAGAACTATTATCACCCTTTAATTTGCCACAAACCCCAGGTCAGTTGCTTTATTTATAAGTGAGTTACATAAGTTTGAATAATTTTAAGACGTAAAATTTTGGCATGCAGTTTAACTTTGACCTGACCTCATGACCTCGTCCACCACTGGCTAACCTTAAGGATTGGCTTTTCTGATACTTCAAGCCATACCCTATAAGGAAATAACACTCAAACACCTGGTCACTTCCAATAAATAATTGACCCCTGGCTCTTGCTCTACCAGGTTCTAGGTGGTTACATCAAAGATACACTGGGGTTGTGATATGGGCCCTAAAATGGGCACTACTATAGATAGAATTACCTGCGCCACTAATGGGCGGAGGCATATTATCGCTTTCAATACTCTTCAAGTTACCTACAGGTGATACAGGCCACAACATAGAAAAAAAAAAGTGGCTGAGTCGTTTACCTCTCGAGTTTGCATTTAATACCGTCTTTTGGTGAGTAGTAGTAGTAGTAGTAGTAGTAGTAGTAGTAGTAGTAGTAGTAGTAGTAACAGTAGTACGTGCCTTCGCATCGCTCGTCTCCAACGTGATCAAAATAGGTCTAAAGGTACGTTTTGCATGCAGCGATCGTTGCGATGATCGCGATCATCGCTGGTAGACCATTTTCAGGGCTTCCATTTTAGGGTAAAATACCCTAAACTAGGGTAATTGGACCCTTCTTAGGGTAGTGTTTAGGGTAATGCATAAACTAGGGTAATTTTAGGGTAATCTGCCGTCTATGGATAGGTGTGTTTGGAATGGAGCCAGTCTGGTGGCAGGCTGGTTTTCTTTCATGTTCGATTCATGTACACAATCATCCCCGTGACTTGTATTATCCCTTCACCCCCCCACCCCAATCCCTTTCTCCCCAGTCTCCACTGACCCGTCTACTACGCGTTACACTAACCTTCGGACGGTTAGATCACAGTTCACACACAGAGTCAGTCACTTGCGAAGACGAGTCCACACAGAACAGCCGCAGTAGTGGCTGTAGTGCTATTTTAAAACTGTATACCAGCTGGAATCTACGTGAAGGTGGCCTCTTCCCATAATCATAAGGAATAACTTCATTTCCATTCTATAAGGTAATTTGTTTTATATATATTGTTATGACGAGGGTCATGCAGCTGTGTGTGTTGTCTGGAGTTGTGTGGTATGTGGCGTGTGTGCTGATGAGGCGAGCTTCGTATGTGTGTGGCATGTCGGGTGGGTGTTGACATGTCGGTTGGTGACAATGTGCTGGGTGATGAGGATGATAATGAGACCGTTGATGATGATGCCAGTGATGTTGATGATGATAATGCTGGTGATGAGGGTGATGATGAGATACCCAACATGGTTTTAGATCAGGGAGGTCCTGTCTTACAAATTTGCTCGATATTTTAGAATATATTACCAAGGAGTTAGATAATGAAAATAGCATAGATGTTATATATCTAGATTTTAGCAAGGCGTTTGATAAGGTACCGCATAGGAGGCTAGTGTACAAATTGAGACTACATGGGATAGGGGGTAGGTTAGTTGATTGGATTAGTGAATGGCTTTCTGATAGGAAACAGAGAGTAGTATTAAATTGGGCAATGTCTGAGTGGAAGGAAATGGTTAGTGGGGTACCCCAAGGATCAGTGCTAGGGCCTCTTCTTTTCTTGGTGTACATTAACGATTTAGATATAGGAATTAGTAGCAAAGTATCAAAGTTTGCAGATGATACTAAGATAGCATGTGCAGTACAGGGTGAAAAGGACAATTACAGAATACAACGAGACCTGGACAGGCTGATAGCATGGGCAGACAGGTGGCAGATGGAGTTTAATTCTAAAAAGTGTCATGTTATGCATTTAGGTAAAGACAACACAAACTTTAGCTATGAGATGGAGGGATGTTGGCTAGAGGCAGTAGAGGAAGGAAAGGATTTAGGAGTAGTGATAGACAGGACTATGAAATTTTCAAAGCAATGTTTAGAAGCAAGAAATAGGGCAAATAGGATCCTGGGTTTTATAAATAGAAATGTAAGTTATAAAAGTAAGGAAGTGGTGCGTAGCTTATATAATTCTTATGTTAGGCCCCATTTAGAGTATTGCATACAGGCCTGGTCACCCCACTATAGGCAGGATATCAACATGTTAGAAGCAGTTCAGAGAAGAGCAACTAGGATGATACCAGCATTAAAGCGCCTGGAGTATAGAGATAGATTAAAGGAATTAAACATGTTTTCATTTGAGAGGAGATATATAAGAGGGGATATGATAGAGTTATTTAAAATGTTCTCAGATACAAACTACATAGATGTGAGATCTTTCTTTACCTTAGAGGAGGGAAATAGGACTAGAAATCATGGCAGGAAGATTAGAAAGCAAGGCTGCAGGTTAGATATAAGAAAATATTTATTTAGTCATAGGGTGGTACACTTCTGGAATGCATAGCCAGAGAGGGTTGTAAATAGCACTAGTTTGACAATGTTTAAAAACAGATTAGATAAGCACTTAAATTTATTAGATTTATAATTATGTATAGCGCTGCATGATAGTTTTTATAAGAAATTTACTATAGTTAAACAAGACATGATCCCCATGTATGGGGACCACAAATTGTAGAGGAATTCGCTGCAGGACTTAGCCCTGTTAATGGGCCAAATATTTAGAATTATTATATAATGTATTGTGTACTTGTAAGTGTATCTTTAAGTACTGATGACGAGGTCGCTGTGCGACTGATACAGAATAACCTAGATGGGCCCTGGTGGCCCTTTGTTATCCTATTATTTATGTTATATGTTATGATGTTACACTGTTCCACTGTGGTGGTATTTATGGTTATTTGAGAGGAGGTGGAGAAGGAGGGTGTTGCTAACTTTTCGATTGGTGCCTACAATCTCTCCCATTTAACGATGTTACCTGCGAATAAGTGACACTTTCTACTTCGACAATCTAGGGTAAAACACTCGAATCTAGGGTAAAATCGACAAAAATCTAGGGTAAGATTTCATCAACTCATGGAAGCACTGACCATTTTGCATGCAGCGACGGCGTCAGTGTTTGTGCGACTATTGAGGAGAGAGCATCACGTGGCGTGAGTGAAAATGGCTTTGAGTAAAAATAGAAGGCTTTTGATTAAATATCTTTTAGCTGCAGAGATTGAAGACGAAGAACTAATATTCGAAATGTATGGAAGGAAAAGGGCTAAGACACATGTTATGTTTCAATTGAGGAGTGAAGAGGGAATGTATAAGAAAATGATTGTAAACCACCTGCGTGAAGACCCCAAGAAGTTTGCAGAGTTTTTCCGACTTTCTTTAGAACAGTTCGACTTCCTGGTTGAATTGATAAAAGACGACATGTCCAAGAAGTCTTGGGGCGTAAAACTTTACCCAATATCGCCTGAAGAGAAACTTGCCATCACATTGAGGTAAGTACGTAATTCTATTTTTTGCAGCTTATTTATTTTAACTTTGAAGAGTTTTAATGAAAGGCATTGAATTGTATCTAGGATCAGTAATTGAAGAGTTTTAATGAAAGGTATTGAATTGTATTTAGGATGAGTAATTGAAGAGTTTTAATGAAAGGTATCGAATTGTATTTAGGATCAGTAATTACCAAGTGATATTGAACACATTTATTAAAAGATTTAGTACAAAGTTCAGAAACCGTCTATGCCTACATATATAATGATTTGGTAATGTAAGGTACTCGTTGCTAGAATTATAATCAAGTGTATTATTTGTGAAAGCATTACCAGAAGTTGGCTCGTGCTGTTGAGGAAAACAATGAACAGGTTGAGAGTAAGAGCATTGTATACTGGGAGGTGTAAACTCAGGATTATTTTCAGTGGGAACACCGCCTGAACCTAAACTTGGTGTAGGAGATGGAGAAGGGTGGTAACCAAAACTTGGAAGGTGAAATGAAGGACGCATTCTCGCCTCCAATTTACCGAGCGTGTTCAGTGTTTCCATCTTTGCACGGTGTTGTAGGTGAGGTGGTAACTTTTTCACTGATTTGGCAATGCTCTGGAAAAATAGGTCCTTATATTTGGCATGTGAAAGTTGCCACAGTGAGGGATGTTTTGCAATTTCCTCCACTAGTTTTTCATCATCTTCAGGAGAAAAACTGGGAGCCATGATGACACGCACCCTCCACAAATAATCGCTAGCGACTGCGATTATATTCACCCCCTAGCCGCGCGATTATTTGGAGCCAGCGATGCTCGCTCGCGACTGTAGCGATGATCGCTCGTTGCAAAACAGCCCCATAGGAATACATGTAATTAGTGGTCCGCGATGATCGCTGGGCGATCATCGCAACGATCGCTGCATGCAAAAGGTACCTTAAGGCGGCTCGCACACCAACGCAACTGGTTGCTTGAAACCAGTTGCGTGTGATAAATTGCATGCAACCAGTTGCATGCTTAGCCGCACACCAAAGCAACTATTCATTTATTAGTTGCATTCGAAATGTCAGACGACGAAGATGTATGTGTTCTTTGGTGGTGGCTTAAAAATAAGAAAAAGAAAAGAAAGTACTGGATCCATCCTCTCTTAACAGATAAGAATCATACTTGTTACCAATTGGCCAAAGAATTCGATGGAGACCCTGAGAAATTTCAAAATTTCTACAGAATGAGTGAACCTGCCTTTCAACAACTCCTGGAACTAGTCGGCCCTCATATAAAGGTATCTGAAATGGACAGACAGATGACACGACAAGTGACAGATAGCACAGCGAGTGACACAGACCGTCTTCTACCAAAGATCACACGCAACTGGATCGCATGCAACCATTTTGGCAAGTTGCATGAGACTGCAGTTGCGTAGTTCCATGCAACTATAGTTTCATGCAACTCAGTGTGCGCGTTTTGTTACGGCCCGCCCGTAACATACATTACTACCATCACCTCCTCCGCTTGTTACCTCGTTCGCCACCTCTCCGCCTCCCCTTCCACGTCACCGTCTCGTGAACCTTCCACGCCACCGTTTCATGAACCCTCCACGTCACCGTTTCATGAAGCCCCGCTACTGTCCCGAAGTTGGATTCACGCGGCCCCTTTCGACTCAACCGGAAGTGATGAGCCAGCTCTTAGCTTTCTGGAATGCGAGTTGAGATCCAGGCCTCAACCAGTGAACACAACGCCTCTTGGGTCTACCGTGGGATCAACCATCACCCAGCACTTCACCACTGCGACACCGCATAAGTATCACTTCCCCTCGTCCGTGTTTTCCACATTGCCTCCATATAGGATTAGGATTATTGTTAGGTATTAAGTTGGGTTCTTTATTGTTGTATTTATTACTGTGTTATATGTATATGTGTATGTCATTTTCCTGTGTTTCATGTTATATATCTGTGTTTCATGTTATATATGTGTGTCAATTTCATTATGGGTTATTAAAATAGCTTTTTAAAGTGCCCCCTTTGCATTTCCTCACCAGTTGAACCTGCAGTGTTTTTTTTTTGTTATTGTTCACCGGCTCCCCGATGCCAATCTTACCAGTTTAACCGGTGAACGTAACAATTGGCGACCGTGACAGGACCATTATAACCCATGTTCAGTGTTCCATTTTTCCAGTGACTTTTTTCTGTGATTGCTTGTGTTTCTGTGGTGTTGTGACTTTGATGTGTTTTTTTTCTGTGACTTACTCTGCGTGTGGTTTAAATTTACCTTTGTGCGATCAAGTGGCTCCTTTTGGGTTAAACGTGCTTCGTGACTTTCATTGGTATCGCATAGCAGTGGTAGAGCAGGAAACCAGGTAGAAAGGCGTGTTCACCGATAGCACTTATCTCTATTTTTTGCACATAGGCAGGTGTGTAATAAGTGTTATCCAAGTGTTGGGATCATCATATGTTCATGCGAACCCTCAATCCCCTCACTTCGCGGATCATTTTTCTCGCTAGTTAGAATCGGCCATTTTAACTAGTCTCTCAGACTAATCCGCCTCCTTATCAATAACAAGTCTCAGTACAATTCGCTCCTCACTCTCAAGTCTCGTAACTAGAGTAATCCGGATCCCTCTTAATGCCGTAACTCTCTAGTTTACCCTCATTAGTGATTGTACTCATAAGTGTTTACTTAAGTATAATCTAGGTAATTTCAAGGTTGCCTTTATTATCACTCTGCCAAGTTCCTCACTTAAGTAATTCGCTTATCATTTTTTTTTGTTGTGGTTTAACATCTATTTAATATGGCTTCCGCTCAGTTTAACGTTGAAGATTTTTGTGCCGACCCTTCTCTGGAACAACTTAAAGATGCTAATATAAAGAAGGACCAATGGAAGACCATCGCTAAACATTTTGATGTTCCCATCACGTCTCAGATGACTAAAGAGGTCATTAAGAATGTATTCAGATTCAGATATTTTATTATCCACAGATGTGGTTATTACTCAAATTGCAATAAATATTCAGTAATTACAGTAGAATGAAAAACACATGATTAAACAATACATTCATATACATAAAATGAGGTATGATAAGAATACGAGTATAAGGTGTAACAGACATAAAAGGTAACATTTCTTTAAAAATGACAGTATAAACCTATCTTAAACTTAAACATTACTTGTTAGGAGAAAATCCTTAAGTCTAGCTTTAAAAGTGTTAAGAGAGGGCGCATGTGTGAGGAAGGTCGAGAGAGCGTTCCACAGCTTGACTCCCAGTACAGCAGTGCGTCTGTCTCCACTGTGTGTCTTAGAACGCGTCACATACAAGCTGTGCCTCTGTCTGGTGATGCTGCTAGTGACTGCTTGTCTGGTGCTTAAGGCTAAAAACCATTCTGGATAAAATCCTCGTAAAACTTTAAAAATAGTGACACCTACATCAAATACATGTTTCTGTTTTAATCTTAACCATTTCAGTTCCTCAAAACATGGAGATACATGGTCATATTTCTTTACTCCTCCCACTGCTACTCTTGCGGCAAAATTTTGCAATTTCTGTGCACTAGATATTAACGTGTTGCTTGTAGACCCCCATATTCTAATGCAATATTCAATTAAGTTTAGAACAAGTGTCTGTACAACAATAATTCTGGTATGTTTATCTAATTTGTCACCTATTCTGCTGATATACATCAAAATACCAATTGCTTTTTTGTTTAACTCATTAATGTGGACGTCAAACAGCATAAAACGGTCAATATAAACCCCTAAGGTTTTACATGATTACATGGGTGTATGATGTTCCCATTAAAATTTATCGTTGTGTTTGGTGGAATTTTAGATAGCAGTTGCCGATTTCCTATAAAAATACATTGAGTTTTTGAGGAGTTAAACATCAAACCATTCTTAAGAAAGTAATCTCGACATTTATCATGAGTGTTCTCAGTGTCTTTTATGATTTGATTAAGGTCTTCAACAGTTCCCGAGTGTAAGAATTGGGTGTCGTCCGCATATTGTGTCAGGAAACAGTCAACATGTGCATGTAAGTCATTTACATAAATACCAAATAAAATTGGACCAAGGATCGAGCCTTGTGGGACCCCATAGCTAATATTTTTCTTTCTAGAAATATTGTTTTCAAGGCGAACTGACATGCTTCTATCTTTCAAATAGTTATCGAACCAAAAGTAATCAATATTTAATAAAGAGCATTTATGTAAAAGGATCTTATGGTTGACAGTGTCGAATGCCTTGGAGAGGTCACACAAAGTTAACAATGAAATTTTCTTGTTGTCCATGTTTTCATATAGTCTATCTGTGAGGGTGGTGAGGGCAGTCTCAGTAGATAATTTTGGTCGAAAGCATGTTGACTCTTAGACAATAAATTGTTAGATTCTAGGTAACATGATAGCTGTTTAGCAACAATTTTTTCCAGTACTTTCGATATAATGGGTAGTATAGATATTGGTCTATAATTATTCACACAGTCAGAGTCACCATTTTTATGTATCGGGACAACCAGTGCATGCTTCCATATCTCAGGGAACACTCCCGTTACCAAGGATGTGTTGACTATACACGTGAGGAAAGGAACTATTACACCAAGCGCATCTGTGAGAAACCTTAACTTTATGCCATCAGAGCCGACAGAGCTAGTGGCATTAAGATCTTTGACTGTTAAAATAATGGTATTAGTATCTACAGGTTGTGGTCTAAAAGCAGAGACAATATTGATATTTGACTGAGGAGGTTGGGCGATAGATTTACCTTCATTAAATAGTTCTTTCTGTGAGCGTTTAAAAGTGGATTCTCCAACCGTAGCAAAGAAATTATTGAACTCTTCGGCTTTCTCACTTAGGTTTTCAAAGTTATAGGCATTATGTTTATTTTTCTGACTCGAGATAATTTCTTTAATGATGTTCCATGTTCCCGAAGTGTTCCCTTTACTGTCTTTAAGACGGTCGTGATAGTGATCCGTCCTAGTTTTGTTAATTAATTGCTTTACTTGTTTCTTAGCTATCTTATAACGCTCCCGTAACTGTGAATTAGTCGTGTCGATTTTAAGCTCACTTTGTAAGTTATCTCGGTGTTTCATTGCCTCACGAATATCATCATTCATCCATGGTGTAGGTTTTCCTTTCACTGCTTTAGTTACAAGAGGGGCACACATGTTAAGACAATTGATAAAAACATCATTAAAAATGTCCACTTGTTTGTTGACATTATCAGTTAAAAGTATATTTTTCATGTGATGAACATTATTAAGGAGGAGTGAGCAGAAAGTGTCTTTATCGTAGTTCTTCAATTTACGAAAAGTTTTTACCAAAGGCAGTTTTCTAGGCTTTCTTATATTTAAAACAGCAGATATTAAATCGTGGTCAGCTATGACTTGAGGAACAACGTCTTGTGATAAAATGACATCTGGATTGTTAGTTATTATAAGGTCTAGTAACGTAGCTGATGTTGATGTTGTTCTTGTAGGTTTATCTATTATTTGTGTCAACTTGTTGTTTTTTATTAACTTACTGATTTTATTGCCTTGTGTCAACATGTCATCATTAAAATCACCGAGGATAAAAACACTTTTCTCACGCAAACATATTATCCTAAAAACTTCTTCAATATAGTCAAATGATGTGGCTAAGGCCTTGGGATGTCTGTACACACAACCAATGATGATGGCCGGCCACTCCTGCACTGTATCTTTACCCATACATCCTCCACTCCTTCGGCCTTGGTACATCTAGACTAATGACAGAGGACGACTCTTGTGACCAAAACGTTGACAGTTGCCACATAATATTTTGTGGTCGAACCTACAGTTTTTTTGTATATGATTGAATTCACCGCAATTGTAACACCCTATTTTGTTTCTCTCACTAGCATATCTATTTCTCACACTTCTGTAACCATACGAGTTATCATTATACATTTCCTGAGTTTCAATCACCGGAGTATAATGTTTCTGCACTGGGTGGTTTCCGTTCCATCTGCCCTCTCGTTGAGTATTGGCGCGGGCTTGATTGTAGGCTGTATGGTATTTGTCCTCCGGCGTTCTCCTGAGGGCTATATCATGCAGATCGGGGCAGCGTACGTCCTCTTCGTTTCTCCATCCTGTCTCATGTGTGAGATGGAGAGGACCTCGCGGTTTAGGAGTCGTCCATCTGCCCTCTCGTTGAGTATTGGCGCGGGCTTGATTGTAGGCTGTATGGTATCTGTCCTCCGGCGTTCTCCTGAGGGCTATATCATGCAGATCGGGGCTGCGTACGTCCTCCTCGTTTCTCCATCCTGTCTCATGTGTAAGATGGAGAGAACCTCGCGGTTTAGGAGTCGTCAGGAACTGATGGGTGGGAGACTTCTGAGTGTATGAGTTACCTTGTTGTGTTGTTTTGCTCTGAGAACATAGGGAAACCATACCTGCGTAGGTTGTCTGGCCGCGTAATCCAGTGGTTTGGGCTTGTTCTCGGTTAACTGATCTAAGGTTGTGACCTAAGTATCTATTTTCACTTCGTTGAGGTGTATGTGTGTTTATATTCTTCTTAATATCTTCCCAATTACTGCTGAGATGAAAATCTAAGCACTGCCTTTTGATGGTACTTAGTAACTTGATCGCTCCCAATCTGTTTAACGTGGGATATTTACTAATTTTTGTTTCGAAGCACAGGTCATCTGTCTCGCCTGTGTTCAGTGTGAATGAAGGAGCCGTTTTAATTATATTTATACCATTAGCCTCACCCCATTTAACTAGCTGTTCATTATATTGTACTTTTGCTTGTATTTCATGAGGACTAGGAGGTGATACAATTTGACAAACTTGTACCTTCATTTCACTATTTTTTTCCTTCAATTCAGCAACCAGCAGACTTAAGTTGTTCAGTATCGTTATTGGTGGCTTCTCTTCAAGTATGTCTGTGATTCCATTATATAATATGCACTGAGATGGAATATGATTAAGTTTCTCATTTATCCAACATTTGAGTAAATCCATATTTGCCTCAAAGATGGTCTTTATCTGGATATTACTTTGGAGATCAGAACGTAAAATCTTCGTAAATTTGTGTCTCCAAGGAGGAGCCAGTTGTTAGGTGGAGTAGCGAATGTTTGCGATTCATGTTGATGTACGTCACTCCCACAACGATGCTGTTCCAACTCAGCCATACGGTTTTGTAGTCGTTCGATCGTGTGGTAAGCAGCCTTTACTTCAGTATTTAGCAAGTCAATTTCAGAATCTTTAGTTTCTAGCTTTGTCATGATTGTCTCGATTTTTCTGACGATATCTTGTATGTCCACTCTGCCATGGTCTAGGTTAACTTGCTGACGGGTGTCAGGAGAAATAGTTTGCGTAACATCACTGGGTGCAGGCGGTGAGTGGCTGGATGATGGTGGTGTGTCCACAATTTCACCTGCAATATCATTGGAAGGTGGCCGTGACTTTTCAATTATCATGTCAATGAGTTGGCCTTTGCTACTTGTCCATACATTTGTCAGTCCCAATTCACGGCATCTCTTTTGCAGGTCTGGCTTACGAAAGTGTTTGTTTAAAAAATCCCTAGTTGGTATCTCAGGCGATGATTCTACCAGAGTCTGCGTTTGAATTGATAATAATGGTGGCACTTCCTTTGTTGCTATGGGTTGTACTGTTGGTACTGTGGAGTTATCCTCTAACATTTTTGGTCCATCAATTATCTGGGTATTAAGGCCTTGAAGGTTGTTTTGTGAATTCTTAGCCATTTGTAAAATATATATTGTGTGGTGGTTTACTGAAGTGGTATCATCGGGTTGCTAAGGACGCTCAGGCGTTGTCAAATTCACTGCGCATGCGCGGAAAATGGCTCAAGAGAATCAGGAGAACAAGCAAACCAAGCCAAAGAGGACGACTACACTGCACAAGAACCATGAAACAAAAGGTCACTTCTGATGGATACAGACAACAGTTCTGAAAGTATATGAAACCAGAGTCTCACACCTATGTTGAATTTGCTAGTGAGAAACTAAGACAATTTAAGAAATGGTTAGCCGCCCTTAACATTACCACCTTTTCGGAGTTGCTCAATCTAATGGTCCTGGAAGAATGGAAGAACAAGTTACCCTTTAATATTCTGAGGCATGTGGAAGAACGGGGAGAGAGTGAACTTATGTCTGCCGCTAAAGTGGCTGATGCGTTTGCTTTGTTGATGGGATCCCTGGGTAGTAGAGGTCGTGGTTCACTATCTAATGTTAGGTCCTCCTTTGGGGAAGGTTTTGGGGGCGCGGGTGGTAAGCCGACCGCATTCTCGCCAAATGCATATAATTCCCCCTGGTGTACATACTGTAAGAAACCAGGACACACGATCCAAAAATGTAGACACCCAAATTGCAAGGCCTCTCAACGTCAACTTTCTTTTGTGGCCCCTAAACCTAACACATTTGAGAACAAGAAACCAGTGGCCCTAGCTAACCCTGTCAACTCTCCTCTAGAACTTTATGACTCGTACATGTATCAAGGTAAAGTGTCCTGACTGATGGTAAAGACAAGGCAATAAATGTCAAGGTTCTGCGTGATACAGGTGCTGCCCAATCCATCTTAAGGGAAGATGTCATCCCTAACATCAAACAGGCTTTCACTGGGGAGAAGGTGATCCTTACAGGTCTCGAATCACAGCTCTCCTATCCCTTGGCTAATATTAGCTTACAGTGCCCGTTCATTTCAGGAGAGGTTGAGGTAGCCATTAAACCTGGTGAACTGCCAGTACCGGGGTACATCTTGTACTGGGTAATGATCTTGCGGGTAACTTGGCTGTTCCAAACTTAATTGTTCTTGATTCTCCCTTAACAGAAAGTCCCACTAAGACCCTGGACGAAACATCCCTCACTTCTTCCCAGTGTGTGCAGTCACCAGGTCTCAGTCCAAGTCCCCTGCCCTTTCATCACCTCCTCCACCAATGATTGCCTCAACTGACAACTTGTACAATAACATCATTTCAAAGGAGAATTTGATTAATGCTCAGGAACAGGATCTCTCTTTGGCTAGGATCAGACATGTTGCCAGTGAGACAAAGGATATGTCTAAATTGCCTTGTTTTTATTATCAGGAAGGAGTCCTGATGCGTGCCTACAGACTAGACACCTGGTCAGAAACACATCAAGTTGTCATCCCCTTGTCTGTAAGACCAGCCATTATAGAACTAGCTCATGATGGATTGTCAGGTCATCTAGGCATCCAAAAAACCTACAAGAAGGCTCTTCAACATTTTTTTTTGGCTAGGAATGAAAAAGGATGTGTCACACTATGTAAAAACATGTCACATATGTCAAATTGTGGGTAAGCCTAACGAACGCCTTGTGCCAGCTCCTCTGACGCCTATTCCAGTTCAGACGGAGCCCTTCGAAAAGATCATTCTAGACTGCGTAGGGCCCTTACCCAAAACCAAACGAGGGAATCAGTATTTGTTAACCCTCATGGATCCCACTACCAGGTACCCTGAAGCATTCCTGTTAAGAACATCACATCAAAGACCATTGTAAAACATCTAATACATTTTTTCACCTCGGTAGGAATTCCAAAACAAATTCAGTCTGACAAGGGTAGCAATTTTTTCCAACAGATAGTGAATGAGCTAAACATCGACCATGTTACCTCCTCGGCTTACCACCCCCAATCCCAAGGCTGTCTGGAGCGGTTTCACCAAACATTAAAATCCATGATGAAGAAGTATTGCTTGGAGCATCAAGGAGACTGGGATGAAAGTATTTCTTTCCTTCTCTTCGCTTTAAGAGAATCTCCTCAAGATTCTTTAGGTTACTCCCCTTTTGAATTACTCTATGGTAGACAGATCAGGGGGCCTCTCAAAATATTAAAGGATCAATGGTTTACTCAAAATACTCCTTCAAGCCCCAGTGTGTCTGACTACATCAGTAACCTTAAGAATAAAATCAGTGAAGTCAGATCTTTGCTAAATCAAACTTCCTCAAATCTCAAACTAAAATGCAACAGAATTCTCTTCCCAAATCTGTCATGAGAAGTTTCAAACCAGGAGACAAGGTTTTACTTTTTCTCCCCACTCCAGGCAATGCTCTTCACAGTAAGTTCATGGGACCTTATGTTGTGGCTCAAAAACTAAGTCCATTAAATTATGTGGTCCACACTCCTGACCGTCGTAAGGATTCCCAACTAGTTCATATTAATCTAATGAAACCTTACCACTCCAGAGAACCAGAGGACGACTTGTCTCGCACTGTACCTGTATGTCTGGTAGGGAAGGAGTCTGGTCCTGTGCCCCCCGAGGAAGAGTCCGACATCGAATTCCTCTTCTCGTCACCTAAAGGACGCCCTCAAACAGCCAAATCATGTCCAACCTTGATGAGGTGTTTCTTTCCTTAACACCTTCACAACAGTCTGATCTTAAAAGTTATTGCTAGACTTTTCTGAAATCACAGGTGACCTTCCAGGACTTTGTAATACTATCCAACATGACATAACATTAATATCTAATGACATCAAGCCTATAAGACAACCAGCCTATCGCATTTCACCCATTAAAAGAGACTTGATGAAAAAGAGGTAGACTATCTGCTCTGTCATCACCTTGCAGAACCTAGTATATCTCCTGGGCTTCTCCCTGCCTGTTAACATCTAAGCCAGATGGTAGTAGTCGATTTTGCACCGACTACAGGAAATTAAATAAAGTGACGGTGCCAGACTCCTACCCATTGCCCTTGATAGAGGACCTTATAGATAGTATAGGAGTAGCCAAATTTGTAACCACTATAGACTTACTTAAAGGTTACTACCAGATTCCCTCTCGGACGAGGCCCGAATAATATCCGCCTTCATCACCCCCTTCGGACTATACCAATACACAGTGATGCCCTTCGGCTTGTCTAATGCTCCCGCCACCTTCCAGAGGGCTATAAATTACATCACCCAGGACTTGGAGGGAACATCTGCATATCTGGACGACCTGGTGGTGACTGCGGACGACTGGGCGACACATCTGACCCGTCTTCGGAGGCTGATGGGTCGGTTGCAGGAAGCCGGGCTTACAATCAACCTGGCCAAGTCCACCTTCGGGAAGTCTACGGTGGTCTACCTGGGACATGTGGTGGGAACGGCAAGGTTCGCCCCAAGAGAGCTAACGTGGAGGCCATCCTTGGCTTCCTGTCCCTACCACCAGGAAAGCTCTCATGAGGTTCTTGGGGATGGCTGGTTTCTACAGAAGATTCTGTAGGAACTTCTCCACCCTGGCCGCCCCCCTGACGGACCTTATCAGCACTTCCGTCCCCTTCCACTGGACCCCGACCTGTGACCAAGCCTTCCAACACCTCAAGGCGTTTCTCTCCTCGGAACCAGTGGTCTGGACGCCGGATCACTCCCGCCCCTTCCATCTACAAGTGGACGCGAGTGGAGTTGGAGTGGTGCTGTCCTACTACAAACGGACCCCACAAGCGGCATCCTCCATCCCATCGCCTATCACTCCGCCAAGCTGAAGAAACATCAACTCAACTACTCCACCATCGAGAAGGAGGCTCTGGCACTCGTCCTGGCGCTCCAACGTTTTGAGTGCTATCTTCATCCTGGTCCTCAAACTACGAAGGTCTTCACCGATCACAATCCTCTGGCCTTCCTTCACGCCATGAAGAACCGAAACCAACGCATTCTTAGGTGGGCCTTGTTAACTCAACCCTTCAACTTGGAAGTCCACCATATCAAGGGGGTGGACAACATCATCGCCGACGCCTTATCAAGATCTCCGTCTCACCTCCTTCATGAGCCCATTACGGAGGTCTTAGGGGGGAGGAAATGTTACGGCCCGCCCGTAACATACATTACTACCATCACCTCCTCCGCTTGTTACCTCGTTCGCCACCTCTCCGCCTCCCTTCCACGTCACCGTCTCGTGAACCTTCCACGCCACCGTCTCATGAACCCTCCACGTCACCGTTTCATGAAGCCCCGCTACTGTCCCGAAGTTGGATTCACGCGGCCCCATTTCGACTCAACCGGAAGTGTTGAGCCAGCTCTTGGCTTTCTGGAATGCAGTTGAGATCCAGGCCTCAACCAGTGAACACAACGCCTCTTGGGTCTACCGTGGGATCAACCATCACCCAGCACTTCACCACTGCGACACCGCATAAGTATCACTTCCCCTCGTCCGTGTTTTCCACATTGCCTCCATATAGGATTAGGATTATTGTTAGGTATTAAGTTGGGTTCTTTATTGTTGTATTTATTACTGTGTTATATGTATATGTGTATGTCATTTTCCTGTGTTTCATGTTATATATCTGTGTTTCATGTTATATATGTGTGTCAATTTCATTATGGGTTATTAAAATAGCTTTTTAAAGTGCCCCCTTTGCATTTCCTCACCAGTTTGAACCTGCAGTGTTTTTTTTTATTGTTATTGTTCACCGGCTCCCCGATGCCAATCTTACCAGTTTAACCGGTGAACATAACAGTTTCTATGTATTTGCATTGAATGGTTGCATGCAACTGGTTTCAAGCAACCAGTTGTGTTGGTGTGCGAGCCGCCTAAATAAACAAGAAAAGAAAACCAATCACATATAGAACTAGCAATCTGTCCTCCAAATGTACCCTGCCTTCGCATCGCTCGCCTCTCACGCGAGTGCAGCCTATCTCCGCAATACACAAGCATGGAAAGGTCTCGATGAAATGAGAGCGACGGAAAAGTTATACTGAGACATAATAGATAGTGATCGAGCCCTACCATGCTGACTCACTGTGGTCTACTTGTTACTGCTATTCCCTCGCGTCCTATCACGTGGTAATATTAAGTCAGGTCCATCAGAAGACGAGGAATGGTGAGATGTGGGTGTGTTATGCTGCCCTTGGCGCGGGCGTGGTGACAGATGTAATTCACCTTGGTCGTCTGCTGATCACTCAGCCAGTCTTACCCATTACGGAGCGAGCTCAGAGCTCATAGACCGATCTTCGGGTAGGACTGAGACCACAACACACTCCACACACCGGGAAAGCGAGGCCACAACCCCTACGAGTTTACATCCCGTACCTATTTTACTGCTAGGTGAACAGGGGCCACACATTAAGAGGCTTGCCCATTTGCCTCGTCGCGCCGGGAATCGAACCCGGGCCTCTCGATTGTGAGCCGAACGTGCTAATCACTACACTACGCGGTGGGCGGCGCTGTGAGCAAGGAGGTCTGAGACACGGGATGTTAAGTAAAGATGAGAAATTATTGATTCAGAGACTCAAAGTAAGTCACAGACTCTGATGTATTTTATGCCTGCAGGTCCACCAGCAGCTGCATCACAGCGGGACACAGCCAGCCAGCCTCGTAGGTCGCCGCCACCCTTCACTCTGGCCACACTCCAGGGTGAAGGTAAATGAGAGAGAGAGAGAGAGAGAGAGAGAGAGAGAGAGAGATTATTGTCTATGATTATTAGTGAATGAGTGAAGATAATAGTTTAGTTTGCCCTTCAACTTGCAGTATTAAAGGCACGAAACTCTGAAGGCATAACTATATATAAAAAAAAAAAAAAAGTAGTAATTGATGTAAGTGGGGACAGCCCAGTGGCGGATCCAGGGTCAAATTTTGGGAATTTGAATTAGCCTGTTCGCAGCAGCTAGGCTCGTAGACACCTATCAGCGCTCAGAGTTCCTGGGGCAAAGGGGTGACTTAGCTAATCTGGAAATCGATGTGTAGAAAAAAAGTACATACAACATGAATTGCTGCACATGTGCACTTAAAATTAAAAGCATAATTCAATGTTATTATTCTAACTTGCTGGTGTATGAAAAGTCTTTGTTAATGAAATTATAAGATAAAGTAGCTACCCTTTGAGATTGGTGGTTCGTGGGGCTGACGCTGTAAGGCCGCCCGACATTTTTTTTTTTTTTTTTTGCAATTTAGCAATCTTGATGGTATTTTTAAGTCATATGCAGGGCTATTTTTGTGTAATAATAGCATTAATGGTTTATTAATACCCAATTTCTGTAACTGCAGTGAGGAGTAACTAATGTATTATAACAGGATGCAGGGCCGATATGACAGCCTCTCTTTTATATCCCCTACTTTTTTTTTTTTTTTTCGCTTGCCTATTGACAAGCAGGGCTATGTAGAGCCCTTAGACATCCCCTACTCGTAAAGACGTGAAAGTATTGAACTCATGCAAACACTCACACTAAGTCACAGAATCTGATGCAGGCTTTTCAGAAAATCTATAGCTTGGTAATACATTGTTGTTCCATATAGGGAAAGGTGCATGGGGTTAGACCGTTAGACGGACCCATGGGGTAAGACGGAACCCCCCTTCTAAATCCAAGCATTAAGAGCAAGTTTCAAAATTTGACTCCTAGATTTCCTTCGTCGCCCAACAATGATGATATCACTGCAAGTAGGAACGATAAGTTTCCCTTGCGCAGCCGACTTGCGCTTCACAAGTTCACAGGGGAAAAATTATCATTTTATGCAGTGCTGATGTTATACGCGCGCAAGGTAAGACACTGCTTGTTTTATATTGAAATAATTATTATAATGATTTAGTATCTGTTATACATGCCCGTGGGTGTATACACGATATATATATATATATATATATATATATATATATATATATATATATATATATATATATATATATATATATATATATATATGCCATAAATTGGCATAGTAAACATAGATACTTTGATAAACGTTTCGACATTTGAAATTTACTAATGGGGTAAGATGGACCCCATAAGAGGGGAAGAGTGCATGGGTTTGTTGTTATAATTGCAAAAGCTGGCCAGACTCATGAGCAATGTGCAGGGATAGGTGGTGATGATGCTCAAGAAAAGGTTTTTGTGTGGAATTTATGTCATTAAGTTGTGCAGGGATAGATGATGAGGGAGTTTTTTCTTTTTTTTTTTTTTTTGTGTGTGTGTGTGTGTGTGTGTGTCGTTTTGATTTGTACCAATAAATTTGGCTCATAGGCAATGTGAAAGCATACAATGAAGACGAGGAAGAAATTTTCATTTGTGCTTTATGCCAATTAGGATTTGTTTCTTCGTATTCAGTTTGCGCGGGGTAAGATTGACCCCTGGGGGTCCATCTTACCCCCATGATTTTATTTCTGGCCCAGTAAAAATTATTATTTTGAAAATTCTTGTGCTTCATTGTTTTCCTATAAAAACTGTGAACCGGGTGAGGATTTCAAAGATAACAAAAAAAAAAAAAAAAAAAAAATCCACAAACTATAAAAAATAATATAAATGTGATTTATAGATTCAATACTTTGTTAAGTGGTCCGTCTCTCCCCACCTTGGCACCTTCCCCTACCTACAGTGTACAGTGTGCACCATGCACACTGTACACCCCCACAACCCCGCTCATAATTGTAAAAAAAAAAAAAAAAAAAAAAAAAAGGGGACTTCAGCCCTCTCAGCCCCCACCCTGGATCTATCACCACAGAGAGAGAGAGAGAGTGGCCTTGAAGGGGATTGGGGAGTGGACAACCCCGTGAAGTACAGTACACAGCTACACGCCAGCTGATCCTTTCCCGCCGTGCAGAGCCGCCCACCACCACGGCTCCCCTACACCACAATGAACTCTCCAGGTAGCCTGACACACCACCAAGCAGTGTGGTGCGCTAACTCAACTCGCTAGACTGAAGGCAGACTGATGATCTAGTTCTGGTGCGTAAGGTCGGTCAGTAAGTGAGTGCCAGTGGTGTCCTTCACTGGGGCTAGTAGCAGGTTATGTGGCTTGCAATGGGGGATATGATAGAGTTATTTAAAATGTTCTCAGATACAAACTACATAGATGTTGAGATCTTTCTTTACCTTAGAGGAGGGAAATAGGACTAGAAATCATGGCAAGAAGATTAGAAAGCAAGGCTGCAGGTTAGATATAAGAAAATATTTCTTTAGTCATAGGGTGGTAGACTTCTGGAATGCATTGCCAGAGACGGTTGTAAATAGCACTAGTTTGACAATGTTTAAAAACAGATTAGATAAGCACTTAAATTTATTAGATTTATAATTATGTATAGCACTGCATGATAGTTTTTATAAGAAATTTACTATGGTTAATTAAGACATGATCCCCATGTATGGGGACCACAAATTGTAGAGGAATTCGCTGCAGGACTTAGCCCTGTTAATGGGCCAAATATTTAGAATTATTATATAATGTATTGTGTACTTGTAAGTGTATCTTTAAGTACTGATGACGAGGTCGCTGTGCAACTGATACAGGATAACCTAGATGGGCCCTGGTGGCCCTTTGTTATCCTATTATTTATGTTATATGTTATGTTATGTTATGTTATTCCTAGCAGTAATTAAACTTTCTGGTGTCTCCATCACTCCATGGTACGCTGAACTTACAAAGGTTTGGCAATGTCTACCTCGGCTAATTAGGTTAACCCCTTCAATACTGGATCGCAGTTTTACCTTCAGATTTATGTACGATTATACCATTTCATTGACATTAGTAAAGGTCTATGGAGGTCAGAAGATTATTGGCCGTAGTCTTCACTATTTAAATCCCACACAAGTGTTTCTTAAGCTCTATAAAATCACCAAATAGCAGAATGAATAAGGAAACACATCATGGTACAGAAGGGATTAAACTGAATTTGATATTACACTGTTATAATCTTGGCATAGCTTACCATTAGCAGTTCATGATGTATGTTGCCCCAAGCAGGCCTGGGGATCTGCTGAGAGAGAGAGAGAGAGAGAGAGAGAGAGTTTTAATGTTGGGGAGGTCATGGGGCAAGAAACTAGAAAAATATAAAGGTGAAAACACAACTTTTGGGGAACATCCATGATAAAAAAAAGAAAATGAGAGGCAAGAAATATCTACCCACCCACATCTCCTATTGTGTTATCCTGAGCTTTCTTAGTCACCAACCTTGTTAATTTGTTGTCTGATAACCATATCCTCGTGCCATGCTATCCTAATTGATGAAACAGCGGATTAACACCATACATCCGATCTCATCTTATCTCCTCTGTCCAGTGGGGAAGCAGGATATTAAGCTCTTCAATGCTGGGACACGTCTTCACCTTGAGATTTTTGTGTGATTAGACCATTTTATTTACATTAGGAAGGGTCTATGGAGGTCAGAAGGTTAAGTGCTAGAGTCTTCCCTATTTTAATCCCCTACATAAGTTTCTGAAGCTTTATAAAATCATCAAATAGTAAGCTAAATGAATATGATCATGATACTGAAGGGGTTAAAGGCTGCAGGAAACCAAATTTGGATATTCTCAAAAAGTTTAAGAACAAGATGTCATATTTCAGAAAGTGATGAATGTTTTAGCCAACCTAACCAGCACTAATGTCAGGTTCTGTTCCTCTCAGTCATTGCAAATCCTAGCATTATCCTAATAAATCCTAGCATTATTTTTATGCTTCTAGTTCACAATTGGTGTACTGGTGTGGGGTTAGGTGATGGTCACAGCCATGCCCTGGTCAGAGTAAATCTTGTGCATTGCTGGGGAACCACAGGCCACTCTGTGTGTGTATTGCTATCTTTGTGTTGCTTTTCACACCTTCAGTACTGGGACACACTTTTGCTTTGATTTTAGAGTATGATGAGGTGATTGTATTTGCATTAGGAAGGGTCTGTGAAGGTCAGTAGATTAATGGCCATAGTTTTTACTGTTTTAATACCCCACTTAAGTTTCTGAAGCTGTATAAAATCACCAAATAGTAAGCAGATTGAATATAAAAAGGTGGCATGGTACTGAAGGGTTTAACTTGCTTCATATTTTTCAGGGCCCAGATGAAGTCCAGGATCTTCCCTAACCTTGATATTCATCCGGACAGCTATTAATTAATTCATCAGCTCAAACACTGTGGGTACATTTCTTTTCCTTATCTCAAATTTAGCTTCTATTATATATTTAACAATAACTTGCATCATGGTATGTTTTACAAGGTCTTTTTCTGCATGGTAGATCCAAAAGCAAGTATATTTTTACCTTTATATAAAGAAGTTAAGATCCACAAATGCTTACTAAACTTTTATCAGTTGTATTACCATACATTTACTTACTCCTTGATTCTTGCACACAGTTTATGCATCTAGGCTATGAAGGTCAATGAGAACAGTTGACTTACTTTATCTTCAGCTTTCCTTTATCTACACAATTCTGTTCCATTTAGTGGTGTTTTGAGAATGTTAGTCTCTGCTTATGCACTCAGGTTAAGTACATGGAATATGGACTATTCTCATATATAATTATGCAACAATTTTCTCCATTTTTCTTTTCTTTTTTTCTCAACAATGATGGACTAAGTTTTACAGTCATGGCTTTATCTACTTTCCTTGAGTTACATTGTATTTGTTTCTTTGTACGTGCCTAGATTTCTTAAGCAACAAGTGATGGCATGCCACTCTGAGATGTTAGCTTCCCTTCCTGCATCCAAAAGTCACCAGAGCAATGGAAATGATGCCCACCACCGCCACCACCAGGCAGTAAGTGTGCAGACATACCACCAACCACCACATCACCACACCACCACATCACACCACCTCATCTGCAGACAAGTGTAATCTCAGCTTCTCGAGAATCAGTGACTTCTCAACATATAACAGTATAAATATTGTTGTCATCAAATCGTGCATTGTAATACGTACTTGGATTTACCTCGTGACTTCCATTACACAGTATCATCACACAAATCTTTCATCAATACACTCCTTAGTGATGATATACTCGCATGCACTGGCCTGTATTTTGAAGTACCTTACTCTCATTGTTTTTGCCATTGAAGGTGTAGAAGCATGAAAACGCCCTTGAACACCCCAATGACTTCCACTAGAGCTTGTTAACCCCTTCAGTACTGGGATGCATTTTTACCATGAGTTTTGGTTATAATTAGAGTGTTTTTTTTACATTAGGGTGGGTCTATGGAGATGAGAAGATTAATAGCAAGAGTCTTCACTGTTTTAATTCCCACATAAATTTCTGAAGCTGAATGAAATCACCAAATAGTAAGCAGAATGAATATTGAAACATGTCATGGTACTGAAGAGGTTAAAATCAGTCTATACCCCAATGCAACCTATATGTACCAGGCCGGCAGTCTCACACAGGCTGGCCTTTGGGACCTGCTAGCATTGATATGAGTTTTGGTGCAGATGGGAGGTGGACGCCTTGGCCGGACCATCCAGCGGACCTATGTTGGGAGGCGGTCAGGGTGCTCGCAGCCTGTCTTCATCCTTCTCCTGGTTCTGTCTGCGTTTGTCTTCATCTTCTTTCAAATGGCCAACTTAATTCCTCGAAAGCCAAGTAAGTTATTTCACTAAGGGTTTATTTCTTAGTGGCAGTGAAAGGTTATCTTGCCATAGAGATAATTTATCGCCTAGCTTATGATATGTCAACCTAACCTAAGTACCAGTAACATGAAATACTGCATGCCTTACTGCTTGCTTCCATTATAATGTCAATACTAAACCACTACCCAGACACACACACACACGCACACACGCACACACACACACACACACACACACACACACACACACACACATACACATATCAAGCCTCCAGTCAAAGGCTATCACACAACAACATGAATAGGAAACAATGTAATCCAGCTTGGTGATAGAGCAATGGCAGATTAACAGTGTGATTTATGCAGTCAGTCATTAATACATTTCATCACACTTGGTTGACTGATGCAGCTGCTGTGTGGAGGGGTATGTGCTTCACTTATTTTGTCCATCTGTTTATATGTACGTATTAGTGTCTCCATTTACTGAATGTTGTGTTGTTGTGTTCAGTGTGACAGTGTTTCAATTGTAAATGAGTGACAGTTTTTTGTAAGATTGGGTTTTCCTGTATACATACAGTTTTTTTGTAATTATTCTATCATGTATTTATTTACTAGACACACGGACATTTGCACTGAGTCATCATTGCTACCAGTCATTCTTCACACTCAGTGCCAGCTTTGATGTGGCCTACATAACCCTCTGCTTTCACAGTTCTTCCCATGCAAACCACAATCAAACACTGCTCAAATGGAATCAGCCCCACTATTAGAATGTTTGTCTTCAATCCACACTTGTGTCTTGCAGGCTTGTGTCAGCATTGTGTGTGGTGGTAGTAGTGTACCTGTGCACTTCACAGCTTCAGCAATTACCTGTGGCATGCCTGGCTTTGTTCACTCTGTGTTTTCCTTCAGCTGTGTTCTGTCCAGCATCAGAGTATTCTGTCATTGCCTTCCACAAAATAATGTACATGGCAGGATGATGACATGTTTTCTGAACAATCTTTTGTTACTGCTCTGCTCATGAAGTAATGTTGATAATACAAAGTCATTATTTTAGTTTCAGACAACTCCATATTTTGACATGTAAATGCTCCACTCTCCTTATTTGCCTACTTTTGGTGTCATTGTGGTGGCGTGGCATTTCTTGGCATCTCTGCTTCTGCTCTAAACACTGGCATGTTGAAATGCTTAGGCTGGAAAGGCCGCTTGGGTATGTACTGTGTGAGAGTGCCACTCTTTGCTAGTCTTCATAGCTTTCACCGCCTGCTGCCAATCTGCTTGAATGCCAATTATCCTCATATGCTAATTTTAACTTGCCTTGATAATGAAAGCACACTCCTCAGTAGGTTAACATTTATATTCTCAATGGAAAGATTTGTACAACAGTAATGTAATACAGGGAAAATTGTGAAGTTTCAGTAGTTTGTACTAAGATTAACCTTTCAAACACAGCTGTGTCAAAGTAATGAGAGAATAATTTCAGTGCAAAATATTAAACTTATGAAACATTGTATGAAAGGCTCGTGATAACAATGTTACATGAAGAAAGTGGAATTGTATGATTCAATTGGTGCTATAGTTGTTTTCAATATCTTTCAGCTCCACTGTTTGCTTGGACCTCCAGTGCAGAGCGAGACATTGCTGTGTACGTGAGGCCCGACCGCCACACAGCACTGCTCCAGCCCACCAAGCTGTGTGAAGACCCCCCCTTTGTTATCATCATGGTTCCCAGTGCCATAAACAACAGCCTGGAGAGAGACACAATCAGGAGGACATGGGGACAGTGGGCCGGCACTGACCTCTCCCTGGTCCTTGCTGGCACCACTCAGCCACCACAGAAGAACAACAAGACCATCAAGAAACAGCTCAACGTCCTCACAGTACATGCTCCACCGCCCAGGAAGGCTAAGATGGTGTTCCTGCTGGGGAGGGCTGCTGGGGACAGACCACTCAGCAACTCTGTGGTGGAGGAAAGCCGGCGGTTTGGTGACGTGCTGGTGGAGGACTTTGTGGACTCGTACACCAATCTGACCCTGAAGACAGTGTTCATGCTGAAGTGGGTCCAGCGGCACTGTGCCAAGGCTCAGTACGTCATGAAGGTAGACGACGACATCTTTCTCAACGTGCCTAACCTGCAGTACAGCCTCCTCAACAAGACAGCCACCACCTCCCTGCTGGCCGGCACCCTTATCTGTGGTGCTCGGCCCATCCACAACCAGTGGTCCAAGTGGTACACGCCGCGCTACATGTTCCGAGAGGGCAAGTACCCAAACTATCTTTCCGGTACGGGCTACGTCATGTCTGGGGACCTGGTCAAGTCTCTCCTGGACACTGCGGTGACCACACCTTATTTCCATCTAGAGGACGTCTTCCTCACCGGAATCTGTGCCAAAAAGATTGGAGTTCGGCCGTCTGACAACATCGGATTCAGCTACCAGCCCCGGGCCAACAGTCCCTGTGTGTTCAAGGAGGTGATTATGGGCCATGAGGTGGTGCCCGTGGAAATGGCAAGACTGTGGAACATGTTGAATCAACCAAGTATTCTGGCTAAATGTAACCCTTTGAAAAAATCTCAAATTAGAAGTTACTTTCCAACTAAGTGTAGCTGGAGCTGAAACTTTTTGCAAGACTTTATTGTTGAAGTTGCTGAATGTTTCAGCAATATATTTATATCTATATTTCTTCACACTATTTATCTGTACTTAATGTGCTATTCTCAACGAAAAGGATATTTTTAGATACTGCTAGACAACTATTGGCCTTGAAGCATTAGACTCATCTTGCATTTGCTGCTTTCTCAGTAAACATTTGCACGTCCTGCTAACAGTGAGACACCCTAGTACACTCTCCAACCCTCAGTCTTGTCCTGAGGTTGTGAGAGGTGCAGTGTCATGGCAGATGCTGAAAGGAGGAGGCCTTTGCTTCGTTTTAATGGGAGGAACAATGAGATGTTTTAACTAGTAGTAATACAAAGTAGTTTATGGCAGTCCTCCATCTTGTGTGTGGAGATTTATGACAAAAAGAAAGAAAACTTTTAACTAGTTAGAAAAATAGTTTTAATATTTATTCAGATTTTTATCCAAAGAGGCTGTGTACATAGCTGATAGCTTTTGCAGAGTTAAAAGTGCCATTGTATTCCCACACAACACAAGGCAAGCTCTGATTTTTGGTGGACATCTGCACTACCAAGTTTTAGAGTTAAGTGTTAGGTATTGAGTCAGTCCACCATCCTCAATCAAATCATTGGTGATAAACTGCAACTGTAAAGATTCTCACTGTGCTGAATCTCGATGATACCTGAGCAATCTGTGTCTGTGATAAACAAGTGAAGAAGTCTGTTATGAAGAGTTCTATGAAGACAGCTGTTCACTATCACAACACAAGCACCTAGTCACAATGGCCTTGCTTTGTTGCTGACCTATACTAGTCTTTTGTATGCTGTGGCACTCTGCCATAATTGTTATACAGTATACTGCTGTGCATTATGTCGGTATACAATAATATAATGTGCTATGAGCCACTTAAAGATATATGTAAATGCACGCACACACATTGCACACACTGAAGCGTTAAGTGTTGGTGCCTCAGTGTTTGCTGAGGGTGAGGCAAGTCCACTGGGTCTGTGAAGTGGTGGTGGTGGTGGTGGAGTGTGCCTAGGCGTGTCTCTCCTGCCACGACATTTCCACTGTCTCATTTAGGACTAGAATCGGGTGTCCTCAGGAAGACTTGTGTTGTATTTAGGGAGATTGTTGACCTATTATAATTTATTTCTTGTCACATAATCTCTCTCTCTCTCTCTCTCTCTCTCTCTCTCTCTCTCTCTCTCTCTCTCTCTCTCTCTCTCTCTCTCTCTCTCTCTCTCTCTCTCTCTCTCTCTCTCTCTCTCTCTCTCTATATATATATATATATATATATATATATATATATATATATATATATATATATATATATATATATATATATATATATATATATATATATATATATATATATATATATATATATATATATATATATATATATATATATATATATATATATATAACAAGTAATTGATATATTTCTCTATACTGTACATGAAGATGTAAAATATTACTTTTAATCAACATGAACTTTGCCCTTTGAAAATTAATGAATCTCGCAGTGAAGTCACAACAATATCATGAATGTTTGGTGGTGGAAAGATCAAAAGGCGAGGGATTATAGATATGCATTCATTTAATTGAGTGTCAAAATAGTAACACAGTATGTTTTCCACCATCAATAGGAATCTCTGTGATTTCACTGATGGCTGCACTGTTGCTATCACTACTCATGCTATTTTTTATTAAGCTAGTTGTACTCTATATCCATAAATTCATTGCTTTCTATTCTATTTAATGGAAGTGAAGGAAATGAGATGTGTGTATTTGTTAAACTGGATTCCTCTCTGATGTTAAGTATTTTATAACTGATGTATACTTTCTGATGTTTATTGTTACACTTGGAATTCAGGAGTGAGGTGTAGTTGGGTGTATTTGGGTGAATGGCGTCATATGTTCTGACACGGTGACAGACAGACTGCACGATGTTGTCTCTGTTATGAAGAGTTGTGAAGTCAAGAGAACTATATATATTGAGAATGTAATGACAGTGTTCAGGGTTTATTGTTATTTTGGACACTTGGGTCATGCATGTTTTATCGTTACATTCCTTGTGTGGTGTTACAATGTTTCCCTATTGAGGTACACAGTATGCATTCAGGCTTCAGCTTTGAGAGTCTCTTAATAATATATGAACTAGTTAAAACGAGGATATATTGTATTTTTTCATCACTATTGTTTGTCAGTATTAAAAGAATAATGCTTTACTTTGAGGCTGAGATCTGAGGCATGTGGCTTTGTTGTCTCATGCTGCTAAGTGTAAGGGAAGTGTCATAATATATTGCAGGAATCTCAAATGTATTACCTCGGAGATTTGAAGGAAATGTTCTTTTATGCATTTACTTCTGTTTGTTTACATGTTCCTAGTACATAGGCAGTACAAGTGGCAGTGTGGATAAGTCAGTGTGCACAGTGTGAATGGCTGGGGCTGCATGGTGCTGTCATGGCAAGAAGGTCAATCACTCTCTATGTACACTTGCATCCACTTTGTCTGGAATCTCTCTGATCTCCAGCTCTGTGATCTGCGGAGAATCCATCAACCATCAGGCTTGGTGGGGAGATGCACCAGATCACAGGACAGAGACCAAACAGAGTGGCAATGAGTGTTGTGTTAGCTCAGCCTTGTGTACACAGACCACTACACAGCCTGCCACTGTCAGTGTAGACTCATTAAGGTGATGCTGAGTACCTTTGTGTTGCAGTGCTAAGGTCATGGAAAGGTTACAAGTTTGGTTCTGGTTCTGAGTATTTAGGGAGTGTTTTCACAATTGGTGCTGGGAGTGTTTTGTAAGACTGATTCACTGTTGGACACACAAAGGCACTAACAGTAATTTTGAGTCTTGTGGAGTTTTATAAAGTTCCATTTAAAAAAACTGTGCCAATAAACAGGTTAATACTCATGTCATGCTAGCTACACTGCACTACACTTCCATGAGTGTTGAGATGACAATTACAGTTGAATGTAGTACTGAAAAAAGTATGTGTGACCTTTTATTAGCAATCAAACTTAGAGGTACTATGAAGAAGTGTGTCCATTGAAGTGTTGGTTTGTGGTCAGTAGTTCATTACTCACTCACTCACTCACAGTATCCTTCATGCTTCATGCTTCCTCTTCATCTCTTCCAAAAACCTGACAATTGATGGACTGACAATGGAGAGAAGGCATGAAAAACAGGAAGGAAACCACCTTGATGTATTTCCATATTCATTCTGCATATATTTTGGTGATTTTATACAGCTTCAGAAATTCATGATAAGGATTAAAATAGTGAAGACTGTGGCCATTAATCTTCTAACCTCCATAGACCCTTCCTAATATCAATAAAATGGTTTAATTGTACACAAATCTCAAGGTAAAAATGTGTCCCAGTGACTATGTACCATGAAACAGAAAAAAATATGATGCAGTTTGTGAGTGTGTGTATATATAGTAGTTATGAGAAGGGAAGATGAAACACTGGTGCTGATGAGTGGAAGGAAGAAAAAAAGTTATTATTACATCCACTATTACTTGTTCTCCATTAACCCCTTCCGTTCCGTGATGCATTTCCATATTCATTCCGATTATGGTTAATTGTAACCTGCATAGACCCTTCCTAATGTAAATGAAATTGTCTAATCACTCCCAAACTCGACAAAAATGCATCCCAGTAGTGAAGGGGTTAAGCCATTACACCACAAATCAAAACAAGCGTATGATCTGCCTGTACTGTACATAATGGTTAACTGATACAAACAAACCTGGCATGCACTTTTTTCTTAGCCAAGCCCAGACCGTCACTGCCTATTGATACAATTATAACAAAATGAAATAAACTGATGAATTCAACACTACCTTTTGTAACCTTCACTGAACTGGGAGGAATAGCAATTGTTAAACTCATGAAGTCAACCCTACCTTGTATAACCTTCATTGAACTGGAAGGAATGGCAACTGTCCACTGAGAGAGAGAGAGAGAGAGAGAGAGAGACTTCTAAGAAACAAAATGAGCTAAAATACAAAAAAAATAGTGAGTTTTGATTGATTTATGGGAATGATTTATATAGTACTGAAAGGATTAGTAGTTATTATTATTATTATTATTATTATTATTATTATTATTATTATTATTATTATTATTCTGTTCCATCCTATCAGTTTAAAATAAGTGAGTTACAGTTTTCCATTCACATCCATTACAGTCAGAATATTAACTCCCCCATCTCTCTCTCTCTCTCTCTCTCTCTCTCTCTCTCTCTCTCTCTCTCATATGGACAATAAATTACTGTCTTTACCTTTTTTTTTTTTTTTGTCTCCAGTGTCCCTCAAGTTACATTCCCTGCGTCTTCCGGGATCTGCTTGTGATTGAGACCGGACCAGCTCACAGCGACACTGATTACACGCCTTTTCATTTCAAAGTGTGTATTTACCTTCATCTGTCTCGTTCTGCTTCCACAAATCTCCTGAACCTTCTCGTGCGTGTGTGTGTGTGTGTGATTAATTCTCCTCATCAGATTTCTGCTTTCATTTTTTGGTTTCTCTCGCTTTTCAAGTCCAATTATTACTTATTTTTTCCCCCTTCCAGTTGTGATTCCGTGCCTGAGGTTGATGTATTCATTGTTAACGCCTGTTAGTTTCGTCTCTTACTCTTTTTTTCAGGTTTATTGTGTTTCTTGCTTCTCATTATTCTCAATCGACTTCATTTTCTTCAAGTTTGCCGTATGATTTCTCTCTCTCTCTCTCTCTCTCTCTCTCTCTCTCTCTCTCTCTGTAGGCTCGTATTCAGAAACACTTTGCTCTCTCGCCACGACTGTTTTCCAAGGCCAAAGAGACGATTAGCGGAGTTTTCAAGAGTGTTTCTCCAGGTAGTCATATAGAAAGCTTGTCACTCTGCCTCTTGACCCATGAAACACCTTGAAAATCCTCGTGTAAAGTTAGATAAAGTCTTTAAAAATTATGGAGATGAAGGACAGCAGATGTGTTTGAGAATATGAACCTAGGTTGCATGTACATCTATCTATCTATCTATCTATCTATCTATCTATCTACCTAGGCCTTCATCAACCCCACTATCGCAGTACTTTTACCAACAAACCTCTCTGAGCTATTTACCTATCCATCCGCCAGTCAACTCCCAGTGGTCATGTGATCAGGGCTGAGTCAATAGGGAGCTTTATGAGAAGATTAGATAAATCTATGGATGGGGATGATAGATGGAATTAGGTAGCTTTGATCATACAGGGACTTGTAGCTCGCCTCTTTTCTTATGTTCTCATGTTCAACTCTCGTCTCTCAATAATACCACGACTACCAACAAAACTGACAACCAAAACACGGCATGAGAGAAGCTGGTATTCTCAAATACTTCTGCGCTTCACTTATATTGTTTCAAAAGGCTTTTATTTAAGTCTACACGAGTTTCTTAAGGTGTTTTTACGGTTCTAGAGGCAGAGTGACAAGATTTCTGCATTATGAACTGGAGAAACACTCTTGAAAACCCCGCTAGTCATCTCTTTGGCCTTGGAAAGCAGTTATGGTGTGAAAGAATGGCGTTTTTTTTTATTTATCTATTATTATTATTTTTTTTTTTTACAGTTCTAGAGGCAGAGTGATAAGATTTCTGCATTATTAACTGGAGAAACACTTAAAAATCCCGCTAATCATGTCTGTGGCCTTGGGAAATAGTCGTAGTGAGAAAGAATAGCGTTTCTGAATAAGGACCAGAGGCTGGTGTGTGTGTGTGTGTGTGTGTGTGTGTGTGTGTGTGTGTGTGTGTGTGTGTATGATTCCAGCACAAGTCTTCCCAGCACATCTATACCTGAATGTGTGCGGCGAGAAGTTTTAACCCAAAGTAAAGCTATTTGCAGTTAGTGTTAAAAGTTTCCATATTATTCCTTGCAAGTGTGTCTTCAGATGACTTTCCTTTGTTTTGTAGATGGTGAAAACGAGGATAAGAGAGAGAGAGAGAGAGAGAGAGAGAGAGAGAGAGAGAGAGAGAGAGAGAGAGCACTTATTTTTCCTTTGAGAGAGAGAGAGAGAGAGAGAGAGAGAGAGAGAGAGAGAGCACTTATTTTTCCTTTGAGTGAGGAAAGCAAGCAAGCAAACACATAGACAACAAAAACAAATCGCAAAAAAAAAAAAAAACAATAAAAGAAGAGAGGCAAGCACACACACACACACACACACCCTGGCAAGCATACCCGAAGCTACCCGTGACATCAGAGGGCGGCTGTCACTGTGTCTGTCTTCGTGTGGTGCGCAGGGCGGCGGCGGCAGAAGGAGACTGGAGAGAGGCGGCTTCCAATTCCAGGGGTCAGTGAGGGCTGGGAGACGCGCACACCAACACACTTCCGCGCTCCCGTCACTCTCTCACACACCTGTTGGTCTAGCGAGAGTGCAGGTGTTTGTCTCGTGTGTAGCGTGGCGAGAGGTCAGAATAATGTGCTGTGTGCGTGTGGTATGCGTGTGGGTGTGTGTGCGGTGTGTGGTGAGTGGTTTGAGATGTGTGAGGTGTGTGTGAGTGAGTGGAGGATAATGAACGGTGGTTAAGGTCCCTCACCTCTGCTCTCATAACGCCCTCATCTCCACTGCCGCTGCCACCGCCACTACACCTGCCCTGGCTCTTGTCACGCGTGTCGTCAGGAGTAATTAACAAAGGAAGCTACAGAAAAGGAAAGGAAAAGCACGCCAATTCGCATTTAAAGCAGAAAAAATGGAAAAAGGATAAAAAAAAAACCCACCCAAACAGGAAAGAAAAGGAGGAAAAAACAAAACAAAACACACTAAAAAAAAATCAAGAAAAAAAACAACACCAAACACTTTTAACTGAACCGTGCTGTGTTTTAACGACATAAAAAAAAAAAAGAAATAAAAGGAAAACGAAATTAAAAACCAGCCCAAACCAAGCACCTCGCCCCTCATCTGCCCACACAAGGTACGTAAACCCATGAACTGGTTTGTCTCACCTGAATTTACCTGTCGGAGAGCCACAGAAGGAAGGGAAGAGGGGAAGACGGGAGCTGTAGGGATGACTGTCTCCTATTGACGTCACGAAGGGGAGATAAGCGGGGGTAGGTGAGGGCTGGGGAGGTCAGGAAAATGGAAGTTAGGGGAGGAAACACACACCAAAAAGAGAGAAGAAAAAAAAAAATGGGAGAAAGAAAAAACGAAAAGGGAATGAAAATGGAAGGTAGGGAAGGAAACACACGACAAAAAGAGAAAAAGTGGGAAAAAAAGAAAGGAATAGGGAATAGGATATGGAAATTGAAGGAAAGAAAGGAATAATAAAAATAAATGAAGAAAGGGAGGAAAGGGAGAAAAATGGGAATAAGAAACGAATAGGGAATAAAATGGAAAGATAAATTAAAGGAAAAAGGAAGGATAGACAAGGTAATTTAGATGTTACGGAAGAATAAGTAGAAGGGAAAGATAGAGAGGAGACAATAAGGGTGGAGAATAGGGAATAGAGAGAAAGAGAAGGTTAGGAATTAATTGGAATGTAACTAGAAAGAGAGAGAGAGAGAGAGAGAGAGAGAGAGAGAGAGAGAGAGAGAGAGAGAGAGAGAGAGAGAGAGAGAGAGAGAGAGAGAGAGAGAGAGAGATAAGAGAACAAAGGAAAAAGAGAGAAAAGAGGATAGGCATTAAGAAAAAAGAAAATAGAGAAGTAAAAGCAGAAAAAAAAAGAAAATTTCACACATTTAAACATTTTCTTAGTTTTCTTTTCTTCTTTTCTTGTTTTGATTTGAAAAGACAGAAATATTTATCTTCATTAATGTCGCTTTGTAATTAAAAAAAAAAAACATTCGTATCTAGTTTTACAGTATATACATCATCATTATTTTTGTTTTCATTTCATTTATACATTGTTCTCTTACACTAACATACCTGACGGCAACCTATTCATTCTAGCCAAGTTTCTAGTTCAATTCTATACATTTATTTTCTATTATATTCTTTCAGCGAGTAAATAATTAGTTTAAAAAGAACTTCTGATATTATCGACCTCCATTTTCGTTGTTTGATTTTGGTTTATATTACCTGCAAGTAGGATTCAAGGTGCCATCTGGTTCAATTCTATATATTTTATCTATTATCTTTTTTCATCAGAGTATATAGTTGGTCTAAAAAATGCTTCTAATATTCTCGACCTCATTTTTCGTTGTTTGATGTGATTATAATAACTGTAAATGGGAATCAATGTACCATCTAGTTTAATTCTATATGTTTAATCTATTATCTCTTTTATTCGAGTATATAATTGGTCAAAAAGAGCTTCTAATATTCTCGACCTCCATTTTCGTTGTCTGATGTGATTATATTAGAATTACAGCTTCATATATCACCTGTTCCCATATCAAGGTGCCATCTGTTATCTTCTTTAAGTCAAGTATATAATTAGTTTAAAAAGAGCTTCTAATATCCTTTACCTCCATTTTCGTTGTCTGATGCGATTATATTAGAATTACACAAATTCACATCTCACCTGTAATCAGTAATGAAGGTGACAAAACACGATAATTATAATAACACATAATTTCATTCCCTAATTATGTTCCTCATTGAAGTCTTCGCCACAATGTTCACTACACGTTCATCCCTCGCCGTAATGACCTCTTTTATAATCACGAACTTAATGCAAACCTGTCACATCACACCTGCGTCTTCATCTAGCCCGCTAATTTACATACACCTGCCCTTACATCCATTCCAAATCCACATTAAATCCTCTTTTTTTTTGGTTTTGTTATCTCATTCTCTTTCTATCCACTTTTTTTTTTTGCATTTTCTTCATGTTCTTTTGTGTTTTTATTGTTTCTTCATTCTGTTCTTTCATTTTCATATTCGTATCCTTTTCATCACATTCTCTTTCTATCCACTTTTCAATTTTCTTCATTTTTTTTGTCTTTCCTTCTTGTTCTTTTGTGTTTCTAGTGTTTATTCATTCCATTAATTCTTTTCACATTCCTCTCACATTCTTATCCTCGTCATTACATTTTCTTCCTATCCACTTATCAATTTTCTTCATTTTTTTTTTTTTGCATTTTTAATTATGTCTTCATTCTCTTCATTCCTTTTCGCATTCCTGTCACATCTTCATTGGATTTGACCGCATTTTTATTCTTTTCATTACATCTTCTTTCTATCCACTTTCCATTTCTCTTCACATTTCTTGTATCTTCTTCATTTGTTTAGTGTTCTTATTGTCTTCTTTCCTTTCACATTCTCACATTTTCTTCGGATTTTGACCACATCCTTATCCTCGTCATATTTTCAGTGCACATCCTTCGCATCTTAGCGGCACTTCATTGCATATCCTTCACATCCTGGTCTCTTTATTTCTCACATCCTATTCACATTCTCACTCTCGTCTCTTGGTCACATTCTTACAGTCCTCGCCACATTCTCACTCACACTTCACATCAAAAGAAAAATGAAAACAAAGCACAATAAAATGAATAAGAAGTCTTTCATAATTTTTCATTGTTTCTTTTCTTTTCTTTCTTTTTCTTTCTTAGGTTAGGTGAGGTTAAGTTTTTCCTTGCATAATTAACCTCGTCTTTGCATTTCCTCCTCCTCCTCCTCCTCCTCCTCTTCGCCATTTGTTCATCATCGTCAATACATTTCAAATACAACATCCTCCACATCCTCTTGTCATATCAGTGCATTTCCCTTCACATCCTCCTCCTCCTCCTCCTCCTCCTCCTTCTTCTCTGGATAGGATCGGATGTAGAGTCGGGATAGCCTTTGCAACGCCCCCCCCCTCCCCTGATGTAGTTACAGTCACTTTGGTTGTTGCTGGTTTTACTCCTCTTTTCATGATTCACTGTAATCAACTTTCTTCTTTCCTTTCACTGTCAACTTTTACAATTTTTTTTCAATTCTTTCCCTGCAAACTTTTACTTATATTTTCCTTTTTCTTTCACTATCAACAGTTTTTCCTCTTTTTTCTTTCCTCCTCTTCCTCCTCTCCCTCTTCCCTCTCGTTGCATCCAGAAGGGAGAGTCAATCGCCAGGAGCTCGTCGCTTCTTTGCCACACTAATCTGGTCGTCATTCTATTATTACACAGACCGCTTCGCCTCCTCGCATCCTGTAATTCCCTTTCATTCAGGCTCTTTGTTCCCTCCATCGCAATTACTTTCCGCACCACGAGCCTGTTTACCCGCTACGGCTCTGTGTTTGGCGTTTTGGTGGGGTTGCGAATGAATAGAGGTGAATGCGTAATGCTGGGGATGGCTGAACGATTCGGCGGTTGAGTCGGTGCGTAGATCAGATGAGAGATGGGGACTTAGCACGCACGTAATCAGAAACGCATTGCTCTCTCAACACGACAATTTTCCAAGTTCACAGAGATAAGTTGTATGTGTGAAGAAAAGCAGAGAGATAGGTAAGAATGATTAAGTGAGTAGGTAGCTTAGAGTATGACATAAAATTAAGTAAAAGAAAAATATATATGTAGGTTGAGGTTATGTGTAGACAGATAGATAAGTAAGAGAGATGAATAGTGCTGAAAAGTAAGCTGATATACATACATACATAGCGACAGACACACAGATGGAAAGACGTACATACAGACAAACAGACAGATAAACAGGTAGATAGATAGATAGATAGATAGATAGCACAGACAGTTTGTTTGTTTGTTTATTTGTTAATCTTTTCCTCACGCAAGCCGGTGTAGTATTTAAATTGACATTCAGGTTACAAGCAAAGTGTTTCTGTATGCATGTATGTATGTATGTATGTATGTGTGTGTGTGTGTGTGTGTGTGTGTGTGTGTGTGTGTGTGTGTGTGTGTGTGTGTGTGTGTGTGTGTGTGTGCACCATATAGCGTTTCCATATTCACTCTTCTTACTATTAGGTGATTTTATACACCTTCAGAAACTCATGTGTGGAATTAAAATAGTGAAGACTGCGACCATTAATCTTCTGACCTCCATAGACCCTTGCTAACGTCAATAAAATGGTCTAATCGTACACAAAACTCAAGATAAAAATGCGTCCTAGTACTGGAAAAACCACAAAAATCTCAGCTATTTGTCTCATACTAATCTTATCCTTCACCACATTCTCCTCTTCCCTTCACTAAATCAACTACCGAGAGAGAGAGAGAGAGAGAGAGAGAGAGAGAGAGCTTGACACATTCCCCTTCGTCGCAAATTTTCACTTCCAATCAATTTCTTTGCTGGCTTATTTCTCGCCATCAGCGTTCTTACAATATTCCATTCCAACTCCGAGACATTCCAGCTCTTCCCCGAGGCGCCACGACCACGAGGAATGAGGAAGGGATGGGAGAAGAGGAGGAGGAGGAGGAAGAGGAGGAGGAGGAGGAGGAGGGAGACAAGAGACGGTAAGAGATGAGAGGAGAGTAAAATTGCATGCAGGTGGCTAAGAATGGTAAAGAAATAGAAAGAAGGAAGGAAAGAAGGAGACTAGAAGAGAAAGAAGGAAGGAAAGAAGACTGAGAAGAGAAAGAAGGGAGAGAGGGAAGGGAGGAAGGAAAGAAACAATAAAGGAAGGAGAGATGGAAAGAGGAGGGGAAGGTGGAACTAAAATATAGAATGAGAGAGAGAGAGAGAGAGAGAGAGAGAGAGAGAGAGAGAGAGAGAGAGAGAGAGAGAGAGAGAGAGAGAGAAATAAATAGAAATAGATAGTCACACCAACACACATAACAGAAGCAACCAATGAGCGAGGCAGCGTAAGACGAGAGAGGTTACAAATGCCATATTCCTTGCACCTCACTACCATAAACTTGAATATCTCGCTCTTCATCTGAGTAAGCCTGTTTGTTATTCATCACATAGGTCACCTCCATCACCATTCACCTCTCCTTGAAGTTCATTCCACCCCCAAGGATACGAGTGGAGAAAAAAGTGAAAAATAGCGAGCAAAAAGCTATAAAAGGTGGAATGTGAAGAAGCAAGGATGTGGAAGCAATGTGAGTTATCTAACCGTCACATTTTTGCTCTTGTTCAGTGCTGTATTTGCGTCTACGACCGTCACACGAGCGTCACACGAGCGTCACACGAGCGTTACTGGAACCTCACTGGAACCCGTTACCGTTACTGAGTTAATGAGAGTGGTTAGGTGAGGTTAGGTTAGGTTCCTCTCTGTCTGTCTGTGTGTGTGTCTCTCTGTCTGTTTTGTGTGTCTGTTTTTCTTTCTGTTTTTCTTTCTCTAAGGTAATTTTTTGTACTGTTAGTGTTTTTGTGTGTTTCTCTTCTCTTTCTCTGTCTCTGTCTATGTCTGTCGCTGTCTATCTGTTTGTCTAACTATCTATCTGTCCGTCTGTCTATCTGTATCTATCTGTTTGCCTGCCTGTCTCTCTCTCTCTCTCTCTCTCTCTCTCTCTCTCTCTCTCTCTCTCTCTCTCTCTCTCTCTCTCTCTCTCTCTCTCTCTCTCTTACTCATAACAATACTGCAGTGGTTATATTTTAGCACCTCTCTGGTTTTTTTCCTATTATTTTTTTTAATCAATACTACAGCCTCGCACTTGTTTCTGGTGGTTCTCATTCACGCACAAACACACACACACACACACACACACACACACACACACACACACACACACACACACGCGTCCATTATTTCAGGTCTGTTATTAAAATTTTTCCTGCGATATTCAGCCTCACCTGCTCACCTGTTCATTACATTTCCGATACCTTTTTTCACATTTCCATCTCATTAACTCACCTTCCTTCACACACACACACACACACACACACACACACACACACACACACACACACACACACAAAGGGGGGGATGAAAAAGTAATT